>NC_031986.2:29487607-29650107 GCF_001858045.2 Oreochromis niloticus
CATTTTGGTACATCCTCATCAGTTAATGTGTCTTGATGAAGGATGTTTTATTTTAACTCATATAAACTGGACCTGGTACATGAACTCTTGTACTGATTATCAGTATCAGTATCAGTCTATTGCATTAGAACTGTCACGGTCTTGGGTCGGTGACCCAGTGTTTTGATTTTTATATTATTACTGATCTTTGTTTTGGGTTTTGACTGCTGGTGTGATGGTTTCTGTTTTGTGTTTCTAGTTCTTAGGTTTTGGTCCCTGTACTCCGTGTCGCCTCTGTGTAGTATCAAGTCCGTGCCCTTGAGCCAGTTGTATTTCCTGTTTTACTTTGAAGGTCCGTGTCTCAGGTCATGTATTCTGTTTTGCTTCCTCCCTGCCTCGTCATGTTTGATTAGGGTCAGCTGTGTTCCCTGCCTGTCTGCCATTTCCCTCTTACCTTGTGTGTATATTTAATGTGTGGTTACCTCTGTTCTTTGTCAGAGTGTCTGTGTATCATCCCCTGTGTTTCTCTGTCCAAGTGTGTCTCCAGCTATGTTTCCAGGTTCTAGGTTGTTAGCTCTAAGTTTCCAGATTCATGTTTAGTGTCCCCAGTTTAGCGTTCTTGCAGGTTGTTTTGTAGTTTTTCTTTTCAGCCACAAATAAAGGCTCGTTTTCTGTTAAACACTCTCCTTCATCTCCATTGTCTGCATTTGGGTCTGTTTCTCTATCTCCACAACCTTGGGAGATGACTACCTAGCTTTTGTTCAGTATCATATCATGAATATGAGTTTAGAGAAACTTCAAAAAACACATTTTCATTTTGGAAATGTGCTTAATGTTTCAGTGTTATTTAAACTATCCAGATTTTGTGGAGTTTGTTTAGCCAGCAAAGACTTATTTCTTTGATTTAAAAAAACAAACAAATGTATGTATTATGTGTAAAATGCACTGTTCTTAATACATTACTGTACTGGCATGTCTAGCAACTGTGCTTTGCTTACTGACCCAAACAGTGGTTTATGAAAACAAGTCCTTAAGATTAACAAATTTTAAAAAATGTTCGAAAAAGGTCAAGAATATATGTATGTATCGCAAAAAAAAGGAAAAAAGGCACATGTAGCAGGCCCTGACAGCAGAGATTTCAGTCTGCTGGGCATCTGGTTTGATACCTCTCACTGCTGTTTCACACACTTGGACACTTGACTGCACCGACTATTTTATCTCCCACGGTGTTGGAGGTGATGCTCTGAATAAATGAACAAGGATTTGGACAGACCACTGAATTCATCAGCAGTCCGGTTTGGTATGAGAAAGCTTTTTGACAAGTGCACTAGTGACACAGAGAACATATTAAACATTCGCTCAACATTCCAGTTTTGATATTTCCAAATACAGCCTGCTGATGAGGTCGTGTTAAATGTTGGAAAAAACAAGATGTGGTGCTGCCAGTCTTGCTCTTGTTGCTCTTGTATTGTTTAATATGATAGATTGTTAAACTTGTTTGTTTATTGCTGTTTGTGAGTTGGACCCCCCCCCTTAACTTAAGCTGCCGTTTTATAGATCGAAGATCACTCAACCAGAAAACTCAACACTTGCTTGTTTATTTCAAGCACTGATTCTGAAGATGATCAATAAATAAGTAGAGCATTTCATCACGGACCAAACTGGATATTCGGGCCTTGATTCAGGGTGCCAACCTGTGCATGCATGCAAGCACACCTCTACTTTTTAAATTTTTCATTTCATTTTTTTCCTAGGCTAGTAAGACAGACTGCTATAACAGATGTTTTTGTGTTTGTAGGAATTCCTGGTAATACATGTGTGGTAGAATCAAATAAATATTCCAAGTACTCTTCAGATTGTATCTAAAACATGATTGCTAGTAGTTTAAGTACTACTAAAATACTAGTATAAATGCATCACTAATTTCTAAATTATATAAGATATGTCTAATTAAAAGATATGAAATTTTCACTAATTAAAAAAGCCGCACTGCAGCTATGCTGTCATTTGTATTTTTACTGTCTTACATTTGAGCATTTTATTGATCTATTAGCCAGTCCTGTGGAAGCATCTTCTCACTTGGTTTTAAATGGACATCGTGTTTCACACTAAGATTTTCCACATAACAGATAAATCAAGAGACCTTGAATACCAATCTACAGGTCTCCTTCTTAGATCTTCAGTGAGGTCCTTGGACTTTCACGTAGCTCTGAGTATTGGTAAATTCAGGCAGTGGTGTCCAACAAATTATTTTTTTTATTACAGACAAAGAGAAACTACCAGCTGTAGTCAATTATGATCACTAATGAGAATAAACCCTGGATTTGGCAAGTTAAAAGACATTGGAGGACTCTGGGCAACACTTATAAAAATATTAAACGAGGACATGAAACACTGCACATATAAAGGCTAATTTAGATCATGGAGCCCTGCCCTCAAAAACTCACATAGATGTAACACAGTCTGTGAAGCTGGATTTTAAAATCTGTGCTTAAAGTTTAAGTTTTGAGAACATCACCATCATCTGTCAGTACAGAACGTTACTTCATGTGGTTGGTTGGTTGGCTGGTTACGGCTAATAGACTTACATGAGTTTATCGAATCAATAACTCAGAGGAAAATAAGGAGAGTCAAAGTAAAAATCAGTTCAGAGGGATCACGTTTGTGCTGCCAATAGCTGCAGCAATAAGTTTTATGTTAAGAAACTGAGGATATACTGTCCACTTTCACCGTCTCGTTAGCAGTATCTGGCTCCGTTGTTTGACTAGCTGCACTCAAACGGGAAACTCTAGCTGACGACCACTTACTGCTAAAGAGGCAGACTGTAACCAAGGACAGTATGTCCTTGGTTTACTAACATAAAACTCCTGCAGCAGGAGGCAGCACAAAAGTCATCCCCTTAAACTGATTTTAAATGAACCTTTATATTTGTAGCGTTTTATGTCCTCTTTAAGTACATGCCCGTGATGAAGGTGTATGCAAACATTTGACCTGAATTGCAAGAGATGGATAATAGAAGTTTTGATTAAAATGTCATTTAACACGAACACATACACACACACACAAAACAACAACAACAACAACAACAAAACCATTCATCACATCATAAGTGGAAATGTGAAGCTAATATATGACACGATCCTGTCAGGAGTAGCTTGACATAAAAGTTTTATCTCATATTTTTAACATAGTTTGCAGAGATGTAAAGGGTATTTTGAAAAGCTTTTCAAATGATTAGAAAAAAAAACCTTGAGGGTGTTTATACTGAAGACAACTGTCAAAGTTAAAATCAGGCTGCCTGAATTACTAAATTAGAACAAATATACTATAGACATTTTATAGGCAGCACAAAACACCTCATGTAAAAATGAAAAGAAAAAAAAAAGACATGAAGACATAAATATATAAGATGTAAGATATAAATTGTTTCTGAGGCTGGTCAAAGACATTTTACTGTGGTTATGTATAACTAGCACAAAGTAAAGATTATAAAGTTGCATCAGTTGCATCATAGATATTAGAAGTTATAATGTGTGTCTTGCTAGAAAGAGTTGAACTAATTCTGATTCATTTAAAAAAAATTGTAATTAATTGGTATAAATGGTTCTACCAATGGAGAGGTTCTGTGTCAAGCTCAAGGGAAATGGTAACACCTTTGTGGTTATATGACAGCAGTTTAGAGATTACCTATGCAGATATCTCAATGAGGTCATCCAAAAACAATTTAAAATAGTCATCTAACTAACACACAACAAAACAGTGATGAGAATAGTGTTATGGTGTTAAGAACAGCTACATACCGCAAGTGTAGTAATATTGTTTTCAGTAATATTTCTTTTTTAGAATTAGTTTTTCTTAAGTCAGGCCATGATAGTTCCACAATGTTTTAGTAAAGCAAATGAAAATAAAATTGACTAATAATTAATTAATTAATAAATAATTACAAAAAGAGCAATAAGAAAATTGGCATAAAATCAATATACAATATAAAAATCCAACTTTACAGAGTAATGTGGTTTCTGAAGCTTCATCATGTTTTAACCACATGAGTTGTGATATTTTGGCAGCGCTACTTTTTTAGTTGTTGCAGCTGAATGTTATGCAGGGTTTTGTTTTGCGTGTTGCGCAAGCAGTGGAGTAGGAATTGCAACACTGAGCATCTCTCTGTTTCTCTCTCACACAGACACACACACAACTTTACTTCTTTTACCTTGAGCATTTTATTCCAGATACGTTCAGTTGAACTCCTCCATCCTCCTAGTTCATCCATGATATCTGTCAATAGAGCCTGAAGCCTGCAGCTGTGGAGGTTTACACACAGGCACTCGCACAGGATCAGAGAATGTAGCATAACATTACACTTTCTCTCTAAAAGACACAACCAAACATACAGTTTCTCTATGTATACACACACACACACACACACACACACACACACACACGCAAATCCCTAATTAAAAATCCACAGCAATGTGAAACTTTCCTTACCTGGTGATCTCTGTACAGTGTGTACCAGACAGTCGCAGTGCTGACTGAAAGTGTTGGGAAGGTTACTTTTAAAATGTATTCCACTACAGATTACAGAATACATGCCCCAAAATGTATTTTGTAACGTATTCCGTTACGTTACTCAATGAGAGTAACGTATTCTGAATACTTTGGAATACTTAATATATTATCATGCTTTTTACAACTACATGAATGTAGGCGAGACCGGGGATAGTTGTAACGTGGGTCAGTTGTAACACTTCCAATTTCTCCAATCAGGGCTAAGTTTCAAATGATGTGACTCATCCTGTGCATGCCCAATTCAGTTCTGCTATCACATGTGAAAAGTCAGCACATTTTGTCAAACACAGACAATTTAACACGAAAAAAAGTAATTTGTTTGCCAAAAAGTAAGTTTTTCTACTTTATTTCAATTTCTAATAGCATTATCTGCTTTGCAGTTAAACTCATCAAACTTAAATTATGTTACTTGTATGTCTATGGGGATATATTCTGTGTAGGTCTTTAGTGCTAATGTTTTAGCCGTTGGCTGTAATGTTAGCTAGTTCATGGCTATAGGAGTCTGGGTCAGTTGTAACAGCAACAGTCTGGGTTAGTTGTAACAATAATGCAAATGTTACAACTTACCACACTATTACTTTAACTTATATTAAACAAGTTGGGGCAACGACATCAGCAGAGAGAGGTTCACTGGTCACCTTTGTATATGCGGTTAATGCCATTGGCAACACAATTCCTCCACTGTTTGTGTTCCCACACATACATTATGCAGACCACTGTGTCAGAGATGGACCAGTAGGAAGTATTGGTAGTGGAAATAAATCAGGATGGGAGCAAGAAACAGATTCTTTCTGAAGCACTTTGCAAACCACACCAAGGTAAGCCATGATAAAAAGTAATGGAATTGCGATGCTGGTGAACAACTACATTTTTTCAGCTTCATTGTTATGTTCAAAATTGGTGCAAGAGTTGTAGGTTATAATGCCCACTGAGGCCAAACTCAAGGAAGACCAACCAAAATTTATGAAATATTCAGTTGCAGAAAATTCCATAATTTGTCTTTTTTGGGGGGTTGGAATATGTTCAAAAGCTAGATTTCTGCATTCTGTCACACACACACACACATAGCTACATAAATGGCTCTAAGTGCATTCATGTGTTGAATAAACAAAGATTACATGTTAATGTTTTGTCAGTACCCTTATTTCATTGTGTTACATTTCACCCCAGGATATGTTACAACTAACCCAGACTATGGGGTTAATTGTAACATTTCACTCTTTGTGTTTGAGACCATACTATGTAATGGGTAATTGTGCTGCAGAGAAAATAGCTGTACTATTTAATAGCAGAGACATGTAAATACTTTGCATTACATTTTGAATCCACTACCTTAAAAGAGCTCCAAGTTACAGACAGAAATGTCAAAAATGTTACAACTATCCCCGGTCTCCCGTACTATTGCTGTGTGATTTATTACTATTACTGAAGGTTACTCACCATACCAATACCAACTAGATTTTTAAATCCATCCATCCATCCATTCGCTTCCGCTTATCCTTTAGATTTTTAAATCTTAATATAAAATGAGTAACAGTAGGGTGGACATTAGGTAAGGCTGCACTTTTTGCAGTGATCTCGTATAGAAAACTAACTAAACAGGTCCGCGGCTTCGAACTGTAGTAAAGGGACCTCTGGCTAATATGTCGGGCTCGTAGCTGAAAACTAGCTTTACTTTGTTGTCTGGGTCAACTTTGCTAGCGAGAGACAGAGAGAGGCGTTGAAAGGCTGCTCCAATGGAACTTATTGTTTCGGAGGAAAACACAAACACAGTGTACAGTCAAGTTTTAATAGCTTACTTACAGCTGGGCTCGTCAGGCATTCTTTTTGGCTGCAGTGGTTATTATTATATTTACATGCTTCCAGCTCCCGTTTCTGGTCAGTGACAACTCGTACTTTTCTGCTTTCCCTTTTCTCCCTCCCTCGCGCTCACAGACACATCACGGGTATGACAGTCCATTCTCCCTGCAGCACGGACTACACTGCCCATGAGGCTACATTCTTTAGGGCTATGCCTGTAACACTCTGCCTATTGCCTTCATATTAAATAATTTTTTGAATAATAATTAAAAAAAATATTTCTTCACGTCATTATGCGGGCCGCAAGTAGGGGTGACATGGGCCGCGACATTGAGACACAGGGATTAGAGCCTCTTGATGTGTGTTTTGTTTGGGTTTCCACCGGCGTGGAATTACCAAAAATAGAGAGGGGATAGCCTAACATATGAAACAGGAAAAGACCGCCGTGTAATCCATTTATTTCAACAAACTAACTGTATTGTGAATACCACTTTTTTAAATGGTAACTGTAACAGAATACAGTTACTCATATTTTTTAAATACGTAACTCTGGTACATATATTCCGTTACTCCCCAACACAGCTAATTGAGAGGCAAACATGTACACATGCAGTCCTACTGGTACTGATATTTTCAGCCTATATTTTCAGATTGTACCCTGGAAGTACTGGAAGGTCAAAGGTCGTTCCAAAGCAGGGTCAACTACTTTGCAAGTGACTGCAGCAATCTATGCCTCTGTCTTGATATGTGGGGCCATAGGATAGATATCCGGGATATTTTACAGGCTGGTTCCATTGTTTATAAATCTGGTATTACCCACCAAAATCTGCTTCCATGCATAAAGTGCATGTTACTGCTATTGTTTGCATGCATAGTGTGCATGACCAAAATAATAGAACAGATGTGACGTCTTACAATGTAGATATTTTTTCTCTTTGGCAATGAGTCAATGTGGGGTGAAAAAAATATATATATTAAATTTATCAAAGTAATTACAATAATAAAATATTTGCTGAAAAGAATGAGACATTAACTTATCACTACCATGTTAGGATTAGGTAAAGTTTACTGTATGTTAGATTGAAGTTAACTGTATGTATTCTGAGAAAGGATAAACCAGTTGAATTTAAGAAGGAATACATTTAAACTGGTAAACAAAGGTGAATTTGAGTCAAATGTAGGAAATTAAATAATAACAAATTGTCCAAAACTGGTACAGAGAAAACAGTGGAAACAATACTGAGAGTCAAAGATGTAAACAAAAAAGAGAAGGAAAAAAAAAGAAACAAAAATCCAGCTCTGACGCATATATGTTTCACATTTAAAGAAATATTTTCAGGGATGTGTGCTCGCTTCAGGCATGGATTGGAGATAAAAGATGAATGTGCCACTGGGGCATCACTCATTGGTTTGTGAATCCTGCTGTGACGCATCAAGCTGAAAAGTACAACCATCACCATCTTGATGAGATCACCACTGTTGACAAGCTGTGGTAATGGTAATAACTGGAACATTTTAGTGCTGGTGCCCTCTTGTTTTGGTTATCCAGAGGCATGAGTGCTGGAAGAATACAGTGGAACATGCACAGATTTTAGTTTCACTTTGCTTTGTCCTTTAAACCCTGCCAAGATCTGCATTTTGGCATGGCTACACATCGCCGTGGTTCCATCTCTACTAGGACACAGCTAGGACCAAACTAAAGATTGATATGGATAGTAATATGTAGACAGACTGATTTGATATCAGGCTTGTATTCTACTTGTGGATGTAATTTACAAAATCCTTCTGTAGGTTTATGTGGGATTTTAGAACTTAATGTACTCTTTCTTTCTTTTTTTTGCACTGTTTGCAGGTGCTATACGCCTTTCTGTGTCCTGTCCTGCATACACAGCAGTCAACCATTCGATTATCACTGAAGTAAAGAGTACAGGTCTTGTTTTCACTAGCTCCACTAAATCTGTTTCCACACATAAGAATCAAGTTAGAAATAGCCAAGCAGCTGACCTTTTTCACATGTAGCACACAGAATACAGTCCACTACATGTCTCCTCACTGCTGGAAGTTTCCTGTTTGTTTCCAACAAAGGTGACGCCTTGGAAGACTGTGCAGGGTGCCTGCGATTATATTCACCTGGGCTATGGGTAAAATTATTTAATGCTCAATCCAAGCTGGACATCAGTATTCACACAAACAGCTGATGTCAGGTATATATGTGGCTCTAGGTCTTTTCTCATGGTAACTGTCAGTTTAATGCACATTAAACTTAAAGTATAAACACAAAAAGAAACAAAGCTAAAAATCAGTTTAGAGATGATGGTTGGTATTGTACTCAGACACTTTCCAAATGGGGAACTGAAGCCACATCCACATCATTTGGGACTATTTCCATCAAGCGAGATCCTATCTAGAAATAACTGGTTTCATTTTGCCTGAAAGCTACATGTACATATTTATAACAGCAAACTGAACTCAAATTTGGAAATCTAGAGCTCCGTATAAAAAAGAAAAGAGCTTAAAAGTCCTTAACTGTCTTTCTGAGACAGTGTCTAGACTTTATAAGCATGTCCCAAAAAAGCTAAGTCATTTAGTATATGCACTTTAATCACCAAACAATTTGCTTCTGATAATCTATCCTGACCTCAAACAATGTGTCATTTAATTATTTTGTTATCTGTTCAGGACAGAACAGGTGCTTTGTTTGCTTTGAATGCTTTTCCCCCTCTGGGCAAACTACTAAACACAGAGTTGTAAAGAGGGACATATTCTGAGAGTTGCTTCCTATCTACTGTGCAGAAAACCAGCTATAACAAAAATAATTATAACTAATGTTTTCTGATATTTCCTATTACTCCCTGTTGTAAATTATCATTTTAAATATTCTTTTGGTGTCCTCGGTGATTCACAACATTAAAAGAGCATTCTGAATGACTTCAGGCCATCACATTTGACCCTTTTCACTTTCACACTCCCTGTACCTTTTCTAAAAAACAAACCAAACACTATTTTTTTAAAGGTTATCAGGAGTGACACATTCACTGAAGTGGCTGCTTATGACAAAAACTTTGGTGTAGCATTTGTTTTGTTACAATTAATTTGCATTAAATGCGAGAGAGAGGTATTGAACTTAGAACAAGTTCAACAATATTTACTGATTCTTCATAAAAATCCCTTTATTTATTTCTCAATGTATTGTTTTG
This sequence comes from Oreochromis niloticus, assembly GCF_001858045.2. Classification (NCBI taxonomy): domain Eukaryota; kingdom Metazoa; phylum Chordata; class Actinopteri; order Cichliformes; family Cichlidae; genus Oreochromis; species Oreochromis niloticus. The sequence continues at coordinate 29,497,153 of NC_031986.2, forward strand.
TTTCTGCTGAGGTAACAATGTCAAATTTTGTTTTTTCGTTTTTAACTCTCACTCTTTGGCTCATATTAGTTTTTCCTTTTAATTATTTACTACTTGTCAGTAAAGATTCCATTCAGTTCAATATTATTTATACAGTGCCAGATCCAGGGATTTGAAGTAATGAAGTACAAATATTTTATTACTGTACTTAAGTAGAATTTTCAGGTTTCTGTACTGTACTTGTTTTTATTTTTCTGACCATTTTTTTACTTTTACTCACTACATTTTCACACAAATATCTGTACTTTACATTCTCCTAACATTAAAAAACAAAACAGGGAAATGACAATTTATGTTTTTAGGACATGGAAGGGGAGTTATTATTTCTCAGTACTGTGCACATTTAAACATCAAACCTATTTGAGCTTAAAAGAAGGGAACAGTGATATATAAAAGACAATCCCATTGGCGTATCCATCACCAGTGCTTATTGCATGCCAAGGGACGAAGGAAGAATGACAAAATGACAATTTATGTGGGGTTAAAGTGAGCTGGAGTTATCTGGAACAGCGTTTCTGGCATTGATGTTAATAAGGAGTGGTCTTGGTACTTCAGCGTCAAGCTAGCGCAACAGCACAAGAGCAAGTATAAAGGAAGTAACGTTTTTCTAAAAGTGGCAGGTCATCTCTATCTGCTCGACAAACATCAGTAACCACACAAAATATTTCTCCGCAGTCTGTCGCACATCGTGTCTGCTAGATAAAGGTAAAGCTGCTGTATTTCCCATTGAAAGTATAGAGTGAGGTAACTTAATTTAGAGAGAGAAAGATGTAAGAAGTTATATTTAAATGAAGCTTATATGTATGTTCAATAGGGAAGATCTATGGTCTCGCTTCTGTTTGCTCCCCTGCCAGCTAAATCTAAGCTTTATCACTCCCACTATCCCACGCTGTCAAGCTGTATGTGTCATCTCCGGTCTAGTCCAATCACCTTCTCACGGCCTTCTCCAGCCTAATCAGCTCACTGCGCCACTGTTATTCTCCTTTCCAGACTCCTTTGTGCAACCCACCTTCTCCCTATCTCCACCTCTCATCACTCAAGCTCCATTTCAGCCACCTTCATCTCCACCACCAGTGTCTAGGCTCCTGGGGTCCTGCTCTAATCCCTTTCACAGCTGGGGTTCCGTTCCACCAAGACGGCCCATTGGAGTCTAACCGCCAAACACCTATCTATATTCTGTTCATCAATAAATCATGTTCATTCTTTCTAATGATCTCCCCTTTTTGAAATATAGTTATATAGTCATGAAGGTAAAGACCGCTCAGGGGCATTTGAAAAAGTAGAGCATAAAAGATTATGTGTAATGTGCTCATTTTTTAAATTAAAAAAAAATGAAGTTAAGTTTTTTCATATTGTGAAACATCCTGCAAAAGAACCTGAGGTTTATACTTTGTGTGATTCTGACGTTGCATGAAAATACCCTGCAGTTTAGTGTAAGATACACACGTCTGTTTAACCGGACCGGTGCACAGTGATTTAGTATTCATAATCAGTGTTAGGTTACAGAAAGAATATGATCAGTTTGAGTTTAAGCTGATGATAGTTGGATTCAGTCACTGAATTCAGCCTTTATACTAACCTTATATTGTCTAGTATAAAGTTGGTGTAAACAGTATACTATCAGTGGAGGGAATTTAAATTAGCCAAGATAACTTGTAAAATATTGGGTTACAGCCTGTTGGATTTGACTGCATAAATCCACAAAGAGCAGTAAACGTCAGAGCAGCAGGAGCAGCAGCACAGATCAGCTGATCACAGCCTGTACACAAAGCAAATCTACAGGACCTCTGCATAGATTGTGATTCTTTTCAACACCCTGAGCCACTATAACCAGTCTTAGGGTCCTACTACCTGCCGAATTCCACTTTTTATTTTATTGTCAATAACATATTGGTTTGTGACATTTGCAAATACTTACATTCCATTTTTATTTACATTTTCCAGAGATTCCCAGTTTTTGTGTTTCAGTTTTTTTGGCAACTGGGTTTGTAAATGCATCAGTAGTGAAAAGAGGGGCGTGGCAAATGTTAAGTACATGATAAGTGCATACATTATATTCTGGATTTAACTAAGAACCGCTAAGGAGAGACTAATACGTGAGAAATATGGTCTCTGCCTAGTTCTGGTCAGTGCTCTCTGTAAATGGGTTGTGTATATATTGTATCTATGTTGTTTGCACTTTGTATTAGATGTCACACTGCATTGCATTGTTTGAGTTACATATTTTTTCAATTACATTAAATTTAAAATAGTTTTTATAACAACACGATAATTCTGTTGGCTGTTTAACACCTTTTTCCAGTATATCCACTATCCCTCCTTTGTACGTGTCCAAACCATGTTATCCTTGCCTCTCTGTGTCTCCAAACTGCTCAAACTGATGTATCTCTCATTTCTAATTATACAATTTCTCTTGTAACATTACAGATTAAACAACCTAATGCCAATATAGCTTTGTAATATTGACACAGCTTGGCTGGCAGAGTACACAAATCAGTCACCAGATTTGTTCATTGTGAGTTGACATAAAATAAATATTTCAGTTATTCCCCTGATTCTTTCCATCTCCGTGTTCTGAGAACTATCTTGGGGGAAGATTTCAAACAGTGCTCTTTAATATTCAAAAACTGTCCAAAAGCTGTATTTAAATCACAAAACGTGATTAGCACACTCTCACAAATACACAATCAGACTGTTATTTCAGATTAGATGGGGAATGCCTCACAGTCATGCATTTTTAGGAAAAAGAACTGTAAATTAACTTCTATAACAAGGTCTGCCATTACTGTGCCATGCACACTAAATGCTCTTAACTGAGAGCCACAACGTGACTCTGGGAAAACTTTGGCTAGCGGGAAACAAGATGTCTGCTATTAGATGGAGACCTCTGCACACTTTCTCTCCTTGCACCAGTGGAGTGTATCATTAATTGACAACCTAGTCATGGAGCTACCCACTGCTAGGATGAATAAGGCTGCCCGGGATGTGCTCGAGGCCTGGAAAGCAACACTTGAAGCGGCAAAGAGTCCACTCACATGAAAATTAACTTCCTGCGCTATCTTCACTGCAACAGAGAAAATGGTGGGGCGGGAAATAGTTCTGAGGGGAGGTGGGGATAGGTGGGGAGAGGATCAGAGAAAACGGGCTGGAAGCAGAAGCAGAGGACTAGGGTGGAAAATAAATGAAGAAAAGCAAACTGGGTGGTGGTGGGAAGGAAAGAAAGGAATAAGTTTTCTTGGACAGGGAGTTTTTACCTTTAAATAGGATGACTGATATTGTGTGAGTGTGTGTTTAAGAAGGCTGTCAATGCCTGGGCATGGTGCTGTAAGAGTGAGCTTTATTTGGCCTACTGAAAGTCAGAATTTAGTTTTTTAATGGTTGGTGATAGGTGTAACCAGTGTCATCGCCCTCATAATATACACACTCTGTTGATGCAGCAGCTTTATATAAAATATATAAAAGTGTGCCTGAAATAAACGTAGTTAATTGCTTATCAGGCCCATCTAACCAACCCAGGTCAGGTCAGGTTTTGGTGCTACTTTTGTTATATTTGTTGTGGTAAACTGAAACAGCCCTGCTACCGCATTGTGAAAGTGGATAAACATCAGAAAAGTGACTGAAACTTTCCAGCCTACAATGACAATAAAGTTCAATGATCATCTTGGCTATTTCCAGTGTTTTCATGCAGTTTTCTCCCAATTCGTCTTTAATCTCAACTGTAATTTTTGTAAATCATAAACTATTTGACACTATCACATTATTTTTATTAACTTTTGGTTGCTTTGTTATAAGTGAGTTTCCTTTGGCTCTGGCTAAAAGTTACAGGTTGAGGTATTTTATTTATATATTTTTGTGTTCTTTCTGCCCTAACCATTCATTAAAGTGACCAGACTAGCCAACTACTGGAGCTGCAGAAACATGTGATGAAGAAAGAGATGTCTAAGAAGTACAGCAAGCTGCCTATACCTGAGGCCTTAGAAACTGCTAAGCAAAGACACACACCCTTGGTCGGCCACTTGAAAAGGTAGACCAGAGAGGTAGAAGCCAGGAGAATAAACCAGCTGTAGTCCACTGAACCATCCAAGGTATACTCTGGGGGCAGGGGAACAATATGACAATAGCTACACCGAGGCTAGAGATTGAGCAGTACTGGAAGAATATGGGAGATGGCCAACAATGCTCAGTGGCTAGCAGAGCTATGAGCAGACCTCTTCAGGTCCTCTGCATCTGAATGAAAGAAACAAAATAAAATTATAATGTATTCAAAACAAACTTAATATGCACCCCCTGTGGGTAGCCCAACCGCAGAACACACTGGTGATCCGGAGCTAGAAAAAGGGCCTCCTTCCAGTGGTGCAAAGCAAAAGCAAAAGGTTACAAATAAAAAACATTCAAAAACCAAATATACATCGAAATGAATTAATTTGTACTGGAGAGGTTTTGTCAGATGGTAACAAAGAGAGGGAAGGTAGTCAGGATTGAGGGGATTGTACTACTTGAAGGAAACATTGCAGATACCGAGGAAGCTAAAAGTACCCAGGAAACCCACTGACAAATGGTGACCATAAAGAGGCCACTAGGAAAGCAGTAACCACCGAATACCTGCACAGAGTAAGTCCCATACACCAGGCAATACCCCATGTGCATGTTGTGCAGTTGTCCAGGGTGGTTGAGAATGATCAAGCTAAAATTCTGTGGGATACAGAGGGACAAACTAGTGATGGCTAACCAACCGGACTTAGCAGTGGTCGACAAGCAGAAGAAGAAGGTTGTAGTGGTAAATGTAACTATACCAGTGATGGCATCATTAGGACTAAGGAACATGAGAAGTTCAAGAAATACCAAGGGCTGAGAGAGGAGCTCGAGAAGATGTGAAGGGTAAACGAAGCAGTGGAGCACTCGGAGCAGTGACACCCCAACCCCAAACTGGGCAAGTGGCCCCAGCAGATTCCAGGAACGACATCCGAGATCTCTGTCCAGAAAAGCACAGCCCTAGGAAAAGCAAGGACACTGCACAGTACCCTCAAGTTCCCAGACCCAAGCTTAAAGGAAAAAAGATTGACTGCAATATTAATCTGTCATGCTTTCAACAAGGCAGTAAAGTGAGGTTATTATTTCTAATAACCATACAAGCAGTAATATTTGGTCATATTTATCCTCAAGATCTTTATGTTTTTTAATATTTTAAACATATAGATACAATTCTGCTTATAGTCTAATTTCACAAAAGTCAGCCCAGCTGCAGAGTGGATATTCAATTGCATCGTTTTCCCTTACACACACAGGGTAACACACACACACACACACACACACACACACACACACACACACACAAACACATACACACACACACACACACACACACACACATACACACACACACACACACACACACACACATTTAATTTCTACCTAAGACTTCTTTTCCAACCCCCACCCACCACCCCAATATACCCCACTCATTACTTGGTTTTTCTCAGATGCACAGAATCACAAACATGTGAAAAGATTAGGAACAGTCTCTGCCTTCTTTTTTCTCCCTTTCAGTGAGTTCATAAATATTCAAAACCAGCCTCTGCTATTGCTTTGCATAATACAAGACTTTATTAAAACTACTGTGCTGCTTAAAAGTATTCCTTGATGATGGTACACTGGAGGCCATGTTGGGTTTCACACACACACACAAAACCCCACATACACACTCACACACACCTACCTCACCTACCCTTTACCAAAAACGGACCGTAATTCAGATACTTGTAAACCTAGGCCTCACTGTCTCCTGTTATATTTTGATATTAGAACAGCTATACATTATAACATTATTCCGCAGTTGTAGAGATGTGGCTGACACCTTTACCTTTACCGCTGTCTCATTTCCACCATTGAACCATGCTGCTTATTTCTTGATAATATAGAGGAATATTTGCAGTGGTGAAAGAAAATGTGCTACCTTACTGACAAAAGCCACAGTTTGCACTTGCCACACCACTGCATATGTTATAGTATAGTGACAGTTGGTCATTGATTTGGGAGTGACTTTACATTTATCTGAAGCTTGACTGCGCAATTAAAAAATTAAAATTGACCAAACTGCATAAAAAGACATGTCATATCCATGCTCTGTATACTGTGTAATCTGCGATTATGGTACAATAGCACTCAATAAAGAAGAAATCGGGCTAAGCAATTTGTTTGTTGTCAACTATTGGAAAACAAATCAAATGTGTAAACCTTTAAAATCTCGTTTTCATTTGGCATTTTCTTTCTTTCTTTCTTTCTTTCTTTCTTTCTTTCTTTCTTTCTTTCTTTCTTTCTTTTTCACCATGAACTAGTTCATCCATTGATCAATTTTCTACAGCTTATCCAAGGCTGGGTTGCACGGGCAGCAGCCTAAGCCGAGAGGGCCAGACCTCCCTCTCCCCAGCCACCACCTCCAGCTTATCCGGAGGAACTCGGAGGCATTCCCAGGCCAGCCAAGAGATATCTCTCTCTAGCATTTTCTGGGTCTGTCTTGGGGCCTCCATCCAGTGGGAAATGCCCAGAACAGCCATACCACACAGGTGAGGTAGGGAGGGGAGGGACGAAGATCGACTGGTAAATCAACAGCTTTGCTTTTGTGCTCAACTCTCTCTTCACCGCAAGAGATCAGTTGAAGATGTGTTGCGGTGAAGAAACCCAGAGGATTTATCTTTCTTTTTCCAACCCACTGTAGCTCACATATTGAATTTACTATTTTTGGGATTTGCTCTGCTCACTGCTCACTCTTTTTGGGAACTTTGTAAGGAATTCTACTTCCTCACAAAGGGTTCCATCCTGCATGGCCAGGGGAAGAATTAAGCTACGGTCGGGGTGATCTCTCTCCTCCACCAAAACCTCATCAAAACTAGTAGTAGATGTTTAGCAACAGTTTAGACTTGATTATTTTAAATCTTCCACTTTTTTCTAAATGTTAAACTGATTTGATTATGTGATTACCAGAGGTGTGGACTCGAGTCACATGACTTGGACTCGAGTCAGACTCGAGTCATTAATTTTATGACTTTAGACTTGACTTGAACAAAGGTTGTAAGACTTGTGACTTGACTTGGACTTTTACACCAGTGACTTGGGACTTGAATTGGACTTGAACCTGTTTACTTGAAAAGACTTGATATTTTACCCAAATCTAAAATTTAACATACATATTATATAAAAAGTGCGGACCATTAATTCACTTTATTCATTCATTCATTCTTACCACACTCCGTATGTATGTGAGCGTGGGCTGTAGCACAGCCAATCAAATTAACCAGATTTGAAAAAAACAAGAACAAAAACGCTCGAGCCAAAAATGCTTCCAAGAGTAATTTCTTTCGGGTACATAAACTACGAAGTAGTCAACAAAAAACGAAATGCAATATGCAAAACATGCAAGAAGAGAATCACAGACGGAGATGGAACAACTTCCAACTTTGTCCGACATTTGAAGTTGCATAAAGAACGGTAGGTGGTGCTTTTTTTTTGCTTTTTTTTTGCTACGATGAGACAGCTGACTTAGCTAACTTCATCTTATTAGCAAATGTTCTTCGGGCTACGTTGATGATACTGTTTGGCTTTAATGATATGTTTGTCATGCTATTTTAAATCCGGTCCTGCAAGCGCATCCAAGAATAACATGCAACTTGTTAGCTCAAAATTGTCGGTGAATGGTGAGCAGGGTCCGTTTCAGAAAGTGGGTTCTGTAGCTGTACTCAGTCTCTCTCCGTCTCCTCCCCATCATTAACCCCGTAGATTTAACCCAGTTTAGACTGACAAATATTTATTTTACCATCACATCACAATTCAAAATCACTGTGTTTAATTTGCAATTAGTGTATGGTCGTGTTTAACTTTTGCATGTCTGAGCCAGGGAAAGTTTTTTTTTTTGGTTAGAAAATCTGGCCCACCTTAGTGTGTAATTGAGTAGTCCTGCTATACATGGCCTTTTTCTTCTGTCATTTATGTCAATACATCAAATAAAACACTTTGATCTTATATTATTAGCTGTTGTTTATTTGCAAAGGTTATTCTCAACAGGGATGCTAGACAAAAACGGCGTTTTCTACAGACAGCCTAGCATACGCGCTCCACTTGCGAGTGAAAAAAGAAAAAACACCCCTTCCCTATTGGTGTTAGAGTTTACCATGTCAGCCAATCAAAAAAATGATAAGGCAACATGTGACATTTGGTTGTTTAGGGAGAAGGGGAAGTTTTTAGGAGTGACACCTGCGACGGAAAGCGGGCGAGCGAAAGAAAGAGAGAGAGAGAGTTTTCATATGTGAGACATTAGTGACGTTTAGCGTGTTTGGAGGCTATAGTTAGTTTGTTGTGTAGTTATTGTTTTGTATTGTGTGTCGGTTAGACTGCTGAATTTCATATTTGATCTAAAAAAGCTGTCAAAGGCAGATTCCAGTGTAAACGCTGTCTCCACATAGAAAACTGGACTGTTGCACCTCCAGTTGTCAGACCTGCAGGGTTTAGGCCTGTGGTGTTCTCCTCTGTCTTATACTGAACACAAACTACATTTTTTGGACTGGCACAAATAATTTGTGTGCCTTCTTATTTGATGCAGCACACCTGATTGTTCTGTAAATAGATTTAAATGGTTATATAAAAAACGCCTGAGGCCTTGGCTGCATTTTTTGGTAAATAGTACCATATAACTTTGTTGTTTGCAAAACTTGTGCATAATTTTTAGAAATGTACAATTTCTATTTGCATTTCAAGTTATGAAAATGATTCGTTAAACATGTAAAAAAATATAACTTTTTTCCACTCGGATTCTGAATTTTTTGTCTGAATTTAGATCAACTGTGCTAATATAGTATACCAAAATGAAAAAAATAACTCAAATTTCAGATATTTGAGGTTGTGCTGTAAATAATGATACCTAACAAGGCAAGAAAAACATATTTTAAAAGTGAAATATAGAGGTAAAATCAAAAGTAGTCAAGAACGGCCAATTATACCCGGGACCCCAGAGGGTTAAAAAAAAGACTTGAAAGGACTTGAAATTCAAAGTTTCGGACTTGGACTTGACTTGAAAGTTGTCTGTCTTGACTTGCGACTTGACTCTGACTTGCTTGACTTTACTTGAGACTTGACTTGTGACTTGAGGATAAAGACTTGGGACTTACTTGAGACTTGCAAAACAATGACTTGGTCCCACCTCTGGTGATTACTATTAACTGATTGAGCTGTTTGCTTTGCCCTTGCTTAATTGTTTAAATAAAACATCCTATCTGCAATTAAAGTTAATTTTGTTGACACTCCCTTTTTTAGCACCACCGGCTTAAATTAGTTTCTGACCTATTAGAATAATACTCATAGGATAAAAGACCCAGACCATTTGAATGGTGACCTGGTCCAGACCTCTGTACTGAGTTAACTGTGATTAAGGTATTCCTTAAAGTATTCCATCTATCGCCAGACTATGTCCTCAGTTGAAGTCAGCAGCACCTCCTGAGTTGCCTGACGGTTTGCCAGAATCACTTCAAGGCAGTTCGAAAGTCTTGTTCCATGACCTCACTGAACTCCTCCCCTTGGGAGCATCCTCCCCTGTCACCTGATCCAACTCACCACCATGAACTAGTATTTCATATACAAAGTTTCTAACATACAGTACAACAAAGCAAGACATTTTCTTTCTCAAACCATAACTTAAGATGATGTTAATCCCCTTGGATAAATAAGTACATATGAAACTTACCTACATGGATATATGTGATGGCTCTGTGGTGCTTAACCATTGTAGACATTTGTGAGGATGGTGTTAATAAACTATTATTCTGTTATCCATCTATTTTGTTAACTGACAGCAAAAGAACAGAAAGAAATGAAAAGGAACTTTAATGGTCAATGCTTATTTTACAATTTTCTGGCTGAGTAAATGAAAATAGGAATGAGATATCTCCTTTATCAGCATAATATAGATATCTGCTTACTTCTTTACTACACTTATCAACCAACATGCCCCCCCCCCCCCCCCCACACACACACACACACACACACTTTCCTTGCCTACGTAATCAGTGCTGATGGTTACAGGGCCAGCTTTTAATCAATAATAATAACTAAAACAATAAAATATAGTTAGCTCTTACACATGTGCCAGCAGTAGCGGTTTTTGTTACGGGCGACACGGGCGGTTGCCCGGGGCGGCATCGTGGTGGGGGGCGGCATCGCGGACATTGGCAAAAAAAATAATAATTATTTTTGCTCGTACTCATGCTTCCCCGACGTCAGCCAGCGCATATTGGGAATGTCATAGGCATCAATCGGTTTTCTATCGCCCATTTGCTGGGAGTAAGGGCGCCCTCCGTTTGCGAGGTGCGCCTGCTGCTTGCGGCACAGGGAGGAGAGGGCGGGGCGGCGGGGGATTCTCTGGCTGGCTGGAGCAGCATCTAATAACCAACTCGCAAAATAAAAGAAAATAAAAACAAAACAACAAACACGAAACCACCAGACATTATGATACAGACTTATAATTTGCACCAATGTTTTTTCGAAATTCTATACGCAAAAAGTGAGCGCGAGAGCTTTGGTGCGCCTCCTCGCTGCTGAAGTCAAAGTAAACTTTATTGCTATATACAGTCCAGTATATAGAGAGACAACGAGGCTCCAGTTACAGCAGTGCAAGTAAACAAACAATAAATATAAGAAGAGTAAGAAAATAAATATACACTTTAGGACCAGGGGTAAAGGGATCAATAACAATTTAAAATGTATATTTTACAGTTTGATGATTTAAAGTCTCACACACAACCCGTCGAAAGGGGAGGGGGGCCTGCTTCTTCCAAATAGAGCACATTTCATTCATAATGTTGTAAATCCAAGCCCATTATGTATTCATGATTTGAATCCTGGGTTGTGCAAAATCCCAGAAATAAACCCTAGACAAAGCGAATCTTTGAACTAAGGTGTAGGTCTGTTAGGTTATGTTGTGGTGATCCTCGAGTTGGGGGATGGGTGTTCATACTGGAGTGCAAAATTAAAACCAATGGAAGATGGACAAGAAAAGTTCAAAGTCATCAGGTGCTCAGTTTAGAAAAAAGAGAAAAGAAGAGGAGAAGAAACGAACAAAAGATACAGGTAAGCAGATGTGTCATTGGATAATGGCAGGTCATCCTGAAACAATCAGAATCAGAATACTTTATTAATCCCTAAGGAAATTATGTGGGTTACAGTTGCTCCAAGAAGAAATTCTAAAAATAGTAACAGTAACAGACTAAACTCCAAACAATACAATATGTTACAGATTTTACACATTTAAGAAATAGCACTAATATATACAGGTCACTCAGTTCTAAATATCAAGGATTAACAGAGGTGATTATAAATAAATATCAAGAAAATTGACAAGAATATTACAGAGTAGAAAAGAGTGTGTGTAAAAAGGATGTAACTATTGCAGTGTTCACACTGTGTTAGATGGAGGAGTTGTACAGGGAGATGGTCACAGAATGATTTCCTGTGTTGTTCAGTGGTGCTTTTTGGTAATCTCAGTTTCTCACTGAATGCTCCTGTGACTAGCCAGCATGTCATGGAGTGGGTGGGAGGTATTATCCAACATTGTCCTTATCTTCAACAACATTTGCCTCTCACACACCACCAATGGCTGTTTGGTAGCGGTTTGCACACTATGCATACGCTCTCTCTCTCTCTCTTCATATGTGTGTATGTGTGTGTGTGTGTGTGTGTGTGTGTGGTGGTGGTGGGGGGGGCAGAGGGAGTGTTCGCCCAGGGCACCAAACAGGCTAGGACCGCCACTGTGTGCCAGTATTCAATGTATCTTCTGATCTACTAAGTTGTCCTTCTGAAAAAATTAAGCTACCTTCTGCTGGAGTGGTAGGCTGGTTTATCCATAAACCTCGTGATAGTTATTCAAAAAACATTTAGAAAAATGACTGATTTAAAAGAAAAATCACAAAAGTAAACACAATAATTACTATTTAAATGTTTGCACTTTTATAAAAATGTAATCCTTGGAGGAAACATCAAGCCTCAAGTTCTTCACAGCAGAATCCCCTGATGGAGGAATGGCTGACACAAAGCACAAAACCCCCCCAGAAAACAACAGACTCAGTCTTATGGCTATTTTTTAACCATCTAACTATATAAAAGAAGTGAGACATTGATTAGTATTTTATGTAAATTGTCATGATGTGCAACTCCTGAACTACAAGCATTTGTAACAAATGATATTATGCATGCGGTTTCATGTGATCCCAGAGGCTTGTTAAATCCAGATTTAGTACAACTCATCAAAAACCCACATCTTTAAAGGCTAACGCATAAATATTTACCTATCCACAGATTATGCAACATATATTGGTATACAGCTGTTTACCAATATATTTTCCTTCTGTGTGGTGACCTATAACAGGTAGTGGTAGGAGTGGTGGCAAGCTTATTCTGGCAGCAATGCATTATGGTACTGTGGGCTCTGTGGTAGCCCAGTTTAACCAGCAGGCTGCCATAGTAAAGGCACTCAATCAGCCCTGAGCCACATACACACCTCACTGGGGGAGGAACACAATGAATAATACACACAGGTTAGAGTTGTTGCAAGTGAATGGTTGACATAAATGGACAGTAAGTGACAATTGACAAGCAGATGCACAAATAGTAAGATACATATACAACTAACCAAACACAGATGGGAAAAACGTATTGCCATTGCACTACTCTTGTAAAGCTGTAATGATTTAAATGCACAAATAGAGGCACAGATTGCAGGATAGACATCCCCAGTGTTGCAGTCAGTGGTATACAGAATAAGTGATGTGTGTAAAGTGTGTAAAGAATGTCAAAGAGAGGGTTTCTCCGACAGCCACTTTTGACAGAGTATCCTGTGAATGGCAGAGTCTGTTGCTGTGTTTGCAGAAAAGTTCACAACTGATTAAAGAGGAAAAATATCCAGTCGCAGATTTTGTTCAATGCTCTTGTGGAATGAGCAGAAATTTGGTTCATATCAGCACTTTGGCTTGAGCAGCTAATGAAGCTTTTGTGAATCTGTGCGGTATGGGTATAACTTGATCTTTAAGGCTTGTTTTTGTACAAAGCCAACAAACTTTCAGAGATTTTTTAAAATAATTTGACATAATTTCACATGTGTCTGGATTATCCAGACACATGTGATTTCCATCTTTTGGTGACCACCAAAGACAGAGTTATGGCTCTTTCCCACACTCATTTCAGATGGAGGTGTTTCAAGCCAGCTGGCTCGTTGTGAGACTTGCTTCTAGAAGTACATTGCTGTAAATCTGGTTTCATTCCAAACAGCCCCAACTTGTTTTTAACATATTAATATCCACTAGAGTATTGGTGATTTATCTAGAGCAGGGGTGCCCAATCATAGTCCTCGAGAGCTACTGTCCTGCAGCTTTTAGATTCATCCTTGTTCCAACACACCTGAATCAAATGAATGTCTTGTTATCAGACCTTTGCCAAACTTGATGGCATGCTGAAGAGGTCATCAAACCATTTGATTCAGCTGTGTTGGAGTAGGGATGCATCTAAAAGCTGCAGGACAGTAGCTCTCGAGGACTAGGATTGGGCACCCCTGATCTAGAGTTTGGTCTATGGTTGAGTTTTTTGGCTCAAAGGAAGGGGAAGCTTGGCTGTTGAACATGCTGATGCTGGAGCAGTTCATGGAGGAGCTCCCAGCGGGAACAGTGGAGTAGGTCTGCTGTCATCAGCAAGTGAGCCAAGGGTCATGTGTTGGGGTTGTTGGGGCAGCCACAGCTGGTGGCAGGAAGTCAGCTGATCCCGGCCCCGAGGAGGAGGCCCTGTGGTGCGTCCCCATTGCAGCCGCAGAGCAGTGGTCGCCAACATTTAATGACGCTTCCCCTTCTGCTGTCTGTCCACTGGTCCCAGTGGCTATGGACACTGCACCCCACTCACCAGGAGGATCGTGGCAGGAGTCTTAGAGGTGAGGACGACCAGGACACGTCCGCTGGGTGTGTCCACAGATGGAGGCGAGACAGGTGCCCGTCTGGGGCATTGTTGGAGGCAGGGTTAGGTGTATGCATGGGGAAATCCACAAATATCCTACAGTACAGCTGTAAATTAAATACAAGTCTTCAGACTGAAGAAGTCATCCAAGTGACTTCACGTTTCTCCCACTGAAAACGCTATGTCCAGATGAACAGAATCAACCTTTTGGGATTTACTTACCTTGAGGATGGATCAAGACAAATCGGTTTAATGTTTGAAGGCTCGCAGTAATAACAGATTTCCTCCTATGCCTTAAACTAAAAGTAACGGGCCTGTTTTGAAAATGTGAGGAGTAGAAAGTACAGATATTTGTTTAAAAATGTAGGGAGTAAAAGTAAAAAGTTGTCAGAAAGAAAACTACTCAAGTAAAGTAGAGATACCTGAAAATGTAGAGAGAGTGGGCTAGGCCCAATGGCTCCCACTCTAGGTCAGGCGATGGGGGTGTGTGGCTGGTTAGGTTAACCCTGTTAACTGTTCTCAATCACCTGGTCTGGAGAGAGAGTCGGCTGAAAAGCCTTCCACTGAGTGTGTTGGAAATTGTTTGCACAAAAAAGCATTAACGTGTGAAAAAACTGTCTGTCGGGCTGGGTCCTTGCTACACATACATGTAACATAGGTTAACTAATGATTTTAGCCCGGCTGTAGGTATACAGTATATGTTAGTGTCACCTCAACTTTGTACATTTTTTGATATCTATAAAACAGCCTCACAGAGATACTAGCTGTAGACTGCAGGCTTGTTTCCAGACCACTTATTGTTATTCACATAAGCTGCTGCCAACTTGATGACTCTGTTGCCACATTTAGCAGATTTCAGACATTGTGGAAAGTAAGTTTTGACAAATAACCACAGGGAACATCGTTAATGTGCTCAGTCTTTGAGCATTTGGTGACAAATTGGAAAGGCTGATGCTGCTGGATGTAGATGTGCACAGCTTTCTTAACAAATTTATAGAGGTCTCAATGCAGCATTTCCTGTAAACAGTAAATCTTTCTTTCTGCTTAAAGAGATTTTTAGCATAGGGACAGTATTATATGCAAATTAGCATATAATGTCTTTTGGCTTCTTTTGGCAAGTTTTTTTCAGCAGCCAAAAGCTAGTCTCAACGGGAGCGAGCTGGCACCACCTGGTCAGGGAGTTGTTCAGGGCAGACATGATGGCGAGTGTTTCAGATTACAAAGCCAAAGAAAAAAAGCTGTTTCTTTGTTGATGACAGCAACAGTTTCCTCAGATGGGAGGTGATGAATCCATTCCATATTGTTTTTCAGCTAAGTCTCAGCGAGGCTGGGAGAACTGGCTCAGTTTTAAAGGAGTCAATAATTACTGAAAAACACACAGATGATGCCTGCAGTGAAGCTTCAGCAGCACCAAGTCCAAATGTTGGCAAAGCGTCTGGATGACACCACCTCATAATGTCTGATTAATGCACTGGCAAGATGGGCGAATAGAGATCTACCTGCCTAATCAGTTTCTGCTCTGCTCTTTTTTTCCATGAATTTGGTTAATTGAACAGAAAGGCTTCTGTCGTAAATTCTGTACCCTTATTACTTATGAGGCTTATCAGCACACTCAATGAGGGCAGCAAAGGCTAAGTGGTAATTAGGATAAAGGAGTGTTTCAATTTTAAAATCACAATTGCTTATTTATGCCTTATTCCATTCCTTGCCCTTCTACTGTCTATCCATATTTTCATGTATTTATTCACATAATGGAAAGTAAATTAAAAACCTCAGGTACACCACCCCAAACACAAACATGTTAAACACCAAGCTGTGATTAAACTAGAGATGTTGCATTGTAGCTCTTGTCTGCTGTGTCTTCTACCCCCTCCCCTTATGTTTATCCTGCTGGGTGACAGTTTTCCACCACTTTACGGCTCTTTGATGTTTTTTGATTCCTACTGTTAAGTATGCTGATTATGTTTTTATGCCTATGTGCTGGGCTTTTGAAAGGCTGCATGCTATTCTGAACAAAAGGCCCATAGCTTGAGTAACAAAGGGACTACAGTGACATCGATATGAGTGAGGGGACAGCTGCTGATGTATAAGGATGCATCACTGATATGATTGAGGACTGTTGGACAACTTTTCCACACAGTTCACAGAAGGCTAACTCCCAGTAAGAAAAGCTCAGGTGTTTACATGAGCTCTGTTCTACTCAAGTGTCCCAGTGTGCCATTAAGCGTGGCAGTCTCTCAGCTTTTACAGTACCCAAACACAGAAACTGAAGTGGCTAAATAACATTGCGCTTTTATTCATGTTGTTATTTATACCCCTTCTGTTCATATTGCCATTTTCTATGTGAGACCAGAAGATTACACGTTTGAAGTAAATTTAGACATAAAATCTTAAGTAAACAACTTCACTTTTCACAACTTCATTGGTTACCAAATTGCTCACTGAGCAGAAAAAAAATGTGCAAGCAACCACATTTTGCAGACAGACTTGCTGGATCAAAGATTTCCTTCATACTCTGTCAAACAGACTAAATATCTAACTAATCTACTGCAAACATTAATCTCCTCTTTTCAACCAAAAAACCTTTTGTCCAATCGAATACTGAAACATTCAAATGCATTTAATATGCCACATAATATCGTATACAGTATTTTAAGAAAGTCAAGTTTTGTTTGAAAATGATTTCTGTAATTTAAGCTGCATTAGGCATAAATTTGAAAAAGGGCAAAAAACATTACTGACTGGACTCATCGTACTCTTCCCTCACATACCCAAGCATAGGCCCATATATACACATTTCATATGCACTCTAAATAGCTGAAAGTACAGTGCATGTACTTTCACATAATCAAAACACGTAATCAAAACCCTGCTTTCCTGTGTTAAAGTTCTCTGTTGACTCACTTCACCTTAGTACCACTATACCTCATCTGATCTCACCGGAAAAGATCCACATTTTTACAAAGGCCAGAGGAGGTGCAATGGTTTAGCTCCCAGATCACTTCAATTACAAAATGCTGAAGGGTTAAGCGTATAATGCGGTCAAAGGCAGGAGGGTGTCCTGTTCAATGGTCTCAGAACGGCGTGTATGCATTTTTGCAGATGATGTGGTCCTGCTGGTTCCACTGAATAATAATCCAGTTCACATTGGAGCAATTTTCAGTTAAGTGTGGTGGGACGTCAAAGAGAATTAGCACCTCCAAGTTATAGGAAATGGTTCTCAACTGCCATGTCTGCAGTGGTACCAGTGGCTTGTAAAGAACAGCAGAAGAAAAGCTGTCGATTTACCGATAGATCACCAGTCCTACCATCCATGGCCACGGACTGAGAGACGTGACCAGAATAATAAATTGTGCATATAATTGGCAGAAATCCACCTTAGGGATGACTGAGGAGCTCAGACATTCTTAGAGTAGATCCACTGCTCCTCTCCACTGACTTTAAGTTGAAGATTATCATTTTAATTTATCTGAATTCCCTCATCATTTAATAATTTATTGATGAATTTGAATTCAGTAACTTGATATGGATCTGTTTGTTGGTACATACTGCATTTAAAAAAAGTCAGGGAAAGAGAGTTTACTGTCATATTTCTGGGTCCTTTTGATCCAGCATTCTGAGTTTCTTGGGTTTTTATGACAATTTGTGTTATGGTTTATTATTTAAGGTTCACATAGGTAATCCTGAGTTTATTCTATGTTAGATTTTGTACTTTTAGGCTCCCCTTGTGTCTTTCCCCTCTGTGTCTCTCCCTGTGTGTCTGTGTTTGTATGAGTTCTCGTGCCTTGTTTCCCCTCCTTGTGTTTTACTCCATCATGTTTATCTCCTCTCCTCCTCCTCTCTTGCGTCATGTTCCTCCGTTGGGCAGGGATAGCTCAGTAGGTAGAGTGGTGGCCCCATGATCGGAAGGTCGGGGGTTCGATTCCCCTGAACAGCTACCCTGAGGTACCCCTGAGCAAGGTACCGTACCTACACACTGCTCCCCGGGCGCCCAAAGGCTGACCACTGCTTCACTGAGTGAATGGGTTAAATGCAGAGAGGAATTTCCCCACGGGGATCAATAAAGTACACTTTCTTTCTTTCCTGTTTTATTGTGAAAGTCTCGTGTTTTCGTGTTGGGTGTGCTTCCCCTGTGGCGTGATGTTAATTCGTGTCAGCTGTGTTCCCCGTGTGTTCTCACGTCCCTCGTTATCCTTCTGTGTATTTATGTCAGCGTCTCGGTCCTTTATTGCTATCTCTCTTATGATTGTGCGGTTCCTTGTGTGTTAATGTGTTATTGTATTGTATATTGTAGTTTGTATGATTTTTTTTTTCCATCTTCAGCAAATAAAGCTGTTTTGAGTTCACGTTCTGCCTGTGGGTCTGCGTTTGAGTCCTGCCTGTTGTGCACAGCCAAATCATGACAGTCTACATCAAGCCTAATGATTTCCAGTCACCTTCTCAGAGTAAGTAACAGCTTCTACATTTAAATTTGATCTTTGAGCTTGAGTGAGATGGCCTCTGCAATTTAAGCAATCATACTGGATCAAAACTGAAAACTGTTGGATTGGTGATTCTATAATTAGTTTGATTTCAACAGTATTATTTACACTTCCTGGAACAGCGATAGTCAAGTGGAGCAGGCAACATATGTGCAATAACTGAGTTTTCTGGCTCTTTGGTGTTTAACTAATTTCTCAGTGTCATTTTTAAACTTAGAACAGACAAACAACTCACGTAACTGAACTAATAATGTATTCATGTCTGTATATGATGCTAAAGTCATTGCATCCTTGTATCTGTTAAGATTTGCAGTAATATATGGGAACCCACCACTGAATTTACAAACCTATATACAGTACGAAATGGTTTCCCATGAATTCCTTATTGGTTAGGCAGACACACTAACACCTGTGAACATGCGTGCACGTATGTTAACATAAATTCCTTTTTTTTCTTTTTCTTCCAAAATTGTGGTTGTAGAACAATGTCTATGCTCTAAAGTATTTGCATTGTGTGCTTTAAAACTACTCTACCATTATTTATAGTACATATTTTGTTGCTTGCTTCTTGTGTTCTTGTTTTTTATGTTGCTTTTTACATTTAATAAGAAGACTTTGATAAACTTCTGTTTGTTTTTCTTCTAAATGGTGAACTTGAGATTCTGTAGACAATGAAACCGCAAAGAGTGGGTCACTGTGCCATGCCCTGGGGTCAGTGCACCCGCACGCACACACAGATTTTCCCACTCAGTGCTGTAATAATTAAAGAATCAGCTGGAAAATCTGATGTTCTTTTTCTGTCTTCCTCAGTTCAGAGGACAGATTAATTTCCACAGGTCCCAAACAACTCCAAGCTAGAGGTTAATGGAGTCTAAATAACGTGTAATGTATGAACAAAGACATTAGCACACGCATGTTCCCCGAGGTCTGTGTGTTACAGGGAACAGTACTATTATTGAGAAGTAAGAGCAGAACAAACATCAGAAAAAGCAAAGATACATGGACATTTCGGTGGCGGGGACGGGGGGAGGGTTAGAGTTCAAAGGCATTTTTTAAAATATTTTTTAGTACATAAAACGAACAGGAAAAGCCATTTTCCCTATCCAGTGTATCCTGTGGCTGCCTGAGGGTATAGACACACAGACGCACTAAGGCTCAAAGTAATTTCATGAAACAATGTCCTCACACAAATACAGAAACTTAGTTTGGCATTTAAAGAAAAGCTATCCTAAGCATTCAAGCATCTGCATCAAGAATAAACAAACTGGTAACTAAAACTCCCCCCTTTACACAATAGTTTCAACAGTCCAAAATGCTACAAGATAATTACTGAGCCCACTGGTTTAACAGATGTTCCCATTGCTCTTGCACTGTGAAAACTGGGGAAACAACAGCAGAGCTTGAGAAGCTATAGACCTTTTATTCAGTCGTCTAGGCGATATGCTTTGCCATATAGGTTTTGTTTTATTTAACGATGGTGGATGAGGTTTTTTTTTTGGTTGAATTCATAAATTCTCTTATTTGGGCAGCTGGCTCATTAGTGTGGTTTTTCTTCAGTAGGCTACATTTTGGTAACTCTGTGAGAAACCATTTGCATTAACTGTGTTTGTTTGGATCTAATGTTCTTCATGTGCCTTTTTACTACACCGTGGCATACAACATGTCATGTGGTCTAACGTCCAGAGCAAAAAAGACTGAATCAAACAGAGTCAGGTATGTGAAGGATTAAAGTCTGTGTGGAAGTGTCTATGGATGTATTTTCTGTGTTGAGAGCTTTTTAATGGTTCCTTATTACCTCTGTGTTGCAAACTGAAACATTGGCCACATTATTTTGATATTCCTCTGTGCTGCACTGCACTTTTATTGTGCGTTGATCTGTCTTTAACCCTCATGTATTTTAGTCTCCATTACCTGTTGGCAGTTGTGTTGGCTCGGCACTGCTGCTGAGCTCACTGTGTACCATAATTTCCATTTTCAGTGAAATGAAATGCACTGAATACACAATATACATGAACACGATTTTGATATTAACCAGTCATTTTGATTTATCGCTGCAGGACAAGTACAGATGAAAACTAAAGGCTCCACTCCAACAAATGCAGCATGCCTGGTGACAATACTGAATTCTGGGTAAAAAACTGGATCAACAGTTGGTAAGCAGACGGGTTTAAGTAAACTACTATAATGTAGGTGCCTTATTGCAATTTTCTAATAATGTGAAAGTATTAAATTGATTTTGGAGTTGAGGCTTGCTGTGTAACAGCCAACAATAAACCAAAAAGAGGATATTTCAATAAGAATTACTCATTTAGAAAGGAAATCTGAGTATCTGGCTATGATTAAAAGCAGGAGCACAAGAATTTAAATGACTAAATATGTAAATTATATTAGCGTCTGAATTTGTGTCTGAGGGACAACGACAGGGAAAATGGAGACAAAGAGGAGAAGAACCCAAGACCTCTGAAAATAAAGAGACGTATGGAGGTCACAGTTTAAAAGAGTGAGAAGTAAAGCACCTACAAGCATCTGTATTTAAGATAACATCGCATTGTCCTTTCACAACATTGCACATTGAAAGATGCCACGTACAGATTGCATTTAAATGTGATGCAAAAGGGCCAATTATCCATATGTGACAATTTAGCTGCAAGACCCATTTAATGATTCCTGTTTTGCTATAAAAGATTCTAAAGGACATGTGGATTGTATCAGTCTGGCTTTGAGAACAGGTTGGTTATAGAGGTGAGTTGTGACACTCTGTTTGAAAGACGGTGTAAAAATAAATAAATTAAACAATCCGGTAATAATGAGACTCGAGCAATCGGTACATTTCTTTGTCATGAAATTTTGATGTTTAGAAAACTCTTGGTAAAAGTCATTAAAAGACCAGATTTAAATTGGATCAATCTGAGAAAATTCAAATTTTTGGTAAAATTACTCAGATTTATCACTGTTATTACTATTTGTTTTTTCCTGTAGCATTTTCTCTTTTTGTGTGTGTGTAAACGGCTGTACTTCCCTTGGTAATTAGGTTTCCTGATGGCAGTTTTTTTTCACCTGCTTTGTTTCTGCCAAATAAAAAATATTCACAAAATATTTTTAATTATTAACCCACTCCAACTCAGTTTTGCTCTTTGGTGGTACCTCGCTGCTTGTTTGTCATTATTGAGTTGTCCATATTTTTATCTGAAGTAAGCAGAGGTGTTTCATCACAGCATGCTTGGGGTGCATGGTTACATCATCAGTCAAAGAGCTTTTATAATTGAATTCAGCCTTGGGGCCCAGCTTTACCAAGGGTGTGATTTTCTGTTTATTTAAAACCTTTGAGACTCTTGGCAGTTACCTGAGCTGTTTGCATGTTTGTTCTTGTACTAACATTAATCTGTGTTGCTTGCAAGAGATCCAGAATGGGCAGAATCGTATAAAAGGGTTTCATTTCTTCTTTCTGTTGTCGATTTGGTGGCAGCAACATTCCATTTGCACCCTTTTCTTTTCAGAGCAGACAAAGACGGCAGTGATCAGCTGAATATCACTTTCAGGTTACTTACAAATTCCAGCAGTAGCTCAGATAAGCTCTGCCAGGAGCCTTGTGAACTCATATATTCTTCACATTGTTATCTTGTGCATGTTATAAGTCATGTAAGAGACTGATAATGTGTAATACTACAGCCTCTAAACTGCCAGCAGGCATTGCAGTGCAAAACCCTAATATACACATGTGCACAACTGTGCTTTTATCAAATGAAAGAAAAGAGTGACACATTTGCAGCGACTTACTCTAAACCTTGAACCATGTCACAACCAAATGCTATTTTAAATTATGGTGACCTCAAAGAGAAACCACTTACCTCAAAATGACTCAGCAAATAGCTTTCTGCTTAATGCAGACATGTTTTGGTATGCCTGGCTAACCAGGTTAAGACACACAATAGGATATATCTTATGGCCATTCCTTTTTAAATCATGCTTGCTTCCCTTTTTGGAGCAGATAACCCCATTACCCCCAACCCGAGCAGCTCTGACCCACTTAACTGCTTTCTGTTTAAAGTAAAGGGGGCAATGAGGCGTGGCTATGTAGCCTACTCTAAGTGATGTAGGGTGGGTGGGGCTGGGAAGTAAAATAAGTCTCTAGAATGCTTAAAAATAATGTGGTTGTGAAGCTATTTATTTTGGCAAAATTAGTTATTGTGTAACACAGTTTAATTTAAACTCAAATTTTATCTCTTTTCAAATCCACTTGATGATAAAGTGTATACTGAAATAAATAATAGATGAAGTTCAAATAAAATTGTGGTGGTTTTACAAAGAGCTGAATGAATCTGTCACATTACAGTTAGGACTTGCAACCCTGTAAAACTCTCCTTCATGCTTAGCCTTGGAACTTAACCTTCTTCAAAAAAAATCCTGCTGGAATATGGAGCCTTTTCAAGTGCAAAAATGTAGAATCACTTTCTACCCCAGTGAAGATGCTCCTTATTTTTTATTTAAAAAAAAAAAAAAAAAAAAAGTAAACCATAAGCTTTTTGACTGCATGAATATTTTATTTCAAGTTCATTCTTATCTTATGAGACATTATTCTTGCACTTCATCAGCATCAGATTCACTCTGAACAGCTTAGCGCTTGTGTCTACATCCAGAATTTGTAGTTTTCCACATAACTGTCTCTATCAGTTCACTGAATTGTGATATAATGCTTGGTTATATTTATTTATTTATTGGTGGAATAAATATGTATATAATAGTGTACTGTCATCATACATAAGTACACTATTAGGTGATCTATTTAACTGTATATGGTACACAAACCTGTGTGATGGGGACTTATATTTGAGTAAATCTTCAAACCCAGGTTGATCCTAAAACCCAGAGTTATGAGGTACTGTTGGGGTAGAACAGGAGCAGATAGCCAGTCAGTGATGTTGGAGAGGACATGGACACCTCTGGGGTCTGAGGAACACAAGAAACACACGTTAGGACGACTTGCATTAGAATCTGCCTCGATTTCAGGAGTTAAATCTTTTGGCTGCTTAACAGAATGCAGCTTGTTGATTCTAGTCCAGGCAGTACATTAACATTTAAAGTGAACAGTGAACTTTAAAGCTCCCAGTGTGATGCTGACTGTAATTCATCACCTGAGTCACAGTAGGCTAGCCTATCGTAACTCCAAGGCATAATATTTGTTAAAAAATACAACTCTAAGCTTTTGTCAGGGAATGCATTATTTATTTAATGCTTTAGTTTAAAAATATGTGCCCTAAAATGGGGAAATCAGATGAATCAGAATTCTTTTCTTTCCATGGACTAAATGGGTATTGTAGCTGTTTGAACAAACTATTGCTAATCACTGTTTAAAAACCTGGATCATTATGAGATTGTCAACTAGGAATATAGTTTAAGTGATCTCTCAAACAGTAAGACATTTTACCTCAAGAAGTATCACTCGAAGTGTTTAAAAACAAGCCACAGAACTGAATGTGCAAGCTTTACTGCTTTTGTTATGAATTTGAAGATCATTGCTAATAACTTCTACAGTCTTAGGTGTTTTGATCAAATTTTACCTGTTTTTAAATGATGGTTTTGGAGAATGATTAAGTTGTTAATTCAAACAAAATAGGGATGGAAGAAATACACGACAAAAGAATATGCAGTTGCATATCCTTTAAAACATGAGGCTCCTGTTTGAGTTGGATGTTCTCTCCTTTCCTTCAGTCACGATGACTGTTGAGTATAGGAGCTAGTGTCATAGTTCTTATGATAGTGGAAGTGATAGTACCAGAAGTTTGAGATTCTACTCCTGCAGAGGGACACAGATTGAGTACCCTCCAGAGGAACTAGATAACAAGAGAAATCCAATCTATGATAAATGGGATTGTTGGAAAAGTTCATGTTAAGGTCTGGGGGGCAGTGCAAATGGGTAAAGTGGGGGGAAGAAGGAGAGAAAGAGGAGAGGTGAAAAATATCATCACAGTCTATTAAAGAAAAATGTGAAACAGAGAAGAAAGTCGAGATGGATCAGAGATGTGCAGCAAAGGACAAAAAGGAGGCGGGGGGTAGTAGGAAGGAGTCTGGGGCTTATGGCTTATACTGGGGATTTATGATCTCTGGTTGTGAGGCGGACACATCGCCATCTCTTCCACTATAATTTCATTACAATTCACAGGGGAGAGTTTGAGATCCCCAAGGTAGAGATGCCATTTCTGAGGACTCCACTGATGCATTCAAGTGTTTCAGTGGGGTGTTCTGAAATTACATCAGAACTTGACTCCTATATCAGTCGAAGTGTCCTGAAATAAGAAAATAATAGTACATTGAGGTGAGAAGCACCTCTACTTTGTGTAGTATGCACTGAACTCTGCCCTTTTTTCCCAGTATTTGTGTTCTACTGCAACAAAGTTGTCCAAAACCTTTATCTTCTTGCTATTTCTGAAATGGAGAGCTTTCAAAAACTGAGGTACACTAAGTTTATGTGATTATTATCATTGCCTTATTTTCTGTTGCCATTTCTATTTGTCATTCCTGTTTACATTTGAAACCGCTCACATTGTTTTATTTCATTCAGCTGTGCCTTATGTCTTTTTCTTCCTGCCAGCTTTCTCCATCCCCTGTCATCAATAATGCAAGCAGTATATCAGAATATTTACTCCTTTTTTGGTTCACTGATAGACAGTCATGGTTGTCATTTGTTTGCTTTTTCTTTGGGGCAGATGGGGAATTTGTCATTTTGCCTACCACTGTTCTGTATTATTTTTCACTTTGAGTGATAAACCAAGTAAGACCTAAAGCTACTACATTAAAGATTTGGATTTTAGACTTCACTCTTACACTCTTGTAGCGGCTTTGCAACAGTCCACAATGAGAAAGGTGTAATCTTCAGATCCTATTTTATTTTACTTACCTACTGAGCGTTGCAGCAGTTACTTCTCAGCAATAATCATCAAGCAATTTAACACCAAGAAGGAACATGTTTTATAATGATTTTTTTTTGTTTGTTTTAAAATATATATAGATATATTTTTTTTTAATTTAGGCTTTACAACATAATCATGAGGCCTAAATATGCAAATCAAGTTCTGAGTATAAAATTTATATCACACTGCTTTAGCTGGAGAAGCAAGTTATTTATGGATGCTGGAAGTTCTAGTATTACTGATCCTGTTCATTTTCTCTGTAGTCATGTTTATGGCTAATTCAACACTAACCCTGGCTATATCTACTTGTTAGCTCATTGTTGTGGTATCCTTATCCATTTTCAGTGTTCCCAAACAAAGTACATGAAGAAGACATACAAGCTGATTCAAAACAACTTTGCATAAAGATGTATATGAATAGTGTTAACTCAAAACTGAAGTTGCCTAGATAGAGGACCGGGCAGTTTTATTGCTTTCTGTCAATTAAAAAAAAAAGAACAATGCACCACACACACAAAAGAAGAAATTCTGAATTTTGTGACAAAAGTTCCCAAAGAACTACCTTGTAAGATATCTTTTTAGTGGAAAAAATAATGTGCCCTTAGTATGGACATTAGATGTTTTTGTACAGTGTGTCACAAATGTAGGACAATTATTTAAGGAATATCTCCAACTTTAAAAAATCTGGAATTTATGATCTTTGTATAACCTCATTCTTACTCTGTTTTCCTTTCTGCTCTGCTTTTCATACCACTCCTAATCTCTCTCCTTATTTTGACTAACATCTTAACTTCTTTGCTTTGCTCTGGCTGTGCTCTCTGCTCCTCATAACTCTCTGATTTGCTGCAGTTTGAGATATTTGAGCGCCTGGTCACGCCTCAGTAACTCAGCTCTCTAAGTCCTTACCATTTGTTTCCAATCATACTTTTTCCGTTTTCTTCACATTTTCTGGAAAACTGATGTTGCAGCCTACTGATTGGCAACAATATGTGACTGAGCGGTTGAGCGATTGTTGTATAATCTATTGAGATGCTGTCCCATCAACAAGTTAAAACTGTAAACAAGAATGAATAGGCAGGAACTGTGGGGCGGTGTTTGGGCAAAATGACCATGAAACATTTAAGGCTATACTTTCAGTTTGCGACTGATTAGAAAACCATTAATGTTCATCATATGAGAAACATGAATGTCACAATATTTAATAACAGTATTTGTTGCGATATTTCAGTTTAAACTAAAATGGTGGAATAGCCATCAGCGAACTCATTGTAATCACGTATCATCATGTTTTCCAAAGTATGGTGTGTACATCACCATAAAAGGCAATGAGAATGTCATGTATTAGTTTATAAATCAAAGTGTTAAAATATTAAAACATATAGGGATACAGATTTACATTTAGTTCTGTATGAGTCTTACAAAGAAGCACAGACATCCAACTCTGTACTCACACACAGGCCTCAAAGCCCAGATCAAATCAGGTCTAAATTTTCTCACCATTTTAATAAGCCTCTCAAAAATACCCTTTCGATTGCTCCAATCATACTGGAAAACTACAAATAAAGCTTGAATAATTTTTGGCTGTGAGGAGTAATGTTTACACTATGCAAATGAGTAGTTTCTGATGCTATACCAGCCAGAACCATGGGGTATATTGTAGCAAGTACTTCAGAGGATCCATGTTATGTACAGAATTACATATGAATGTGAAGCAGAAGCCTTCCTGGAAGTAAAGTTGGTAAGAGACTTCCTTGGCATGCGTTTCTTTAAGCTAAATGGCACATTACCAACACATAACTAGTGGAACATATTGAACCTATATACATACTGCATCCTGAAAGTTGCTAAGGACTGAAAGGATGGGGTGGCTGGGTGAGAGAAGGATGCACACCAGAAGTCTCTTGATGTGCTGTATGCTAAAATCTCTCCATGCACTTATCTCACATCAAGCAAATGCAAATGACCAGGCTTGGATGGCATAAACACAGACATCCACACACTGAGGGGCACATGTCCTTAAAACAGTCATGAACACAAAGAGAAGGCAATGTTCCAGGTGGAAGCATTGAGTGAGCCTTCATGTTGTCCTAGGAGCTGCAGCCATCTTCCCTTCCTGGCTTCAGATATAGAGAAGAAGAAAGGAAGGCTAGCCAAGAGAGAGGGGAAAAAATTAGTCTGAACTTGAGTTCTGTCACTGAGGATGTCCTTTCACTCTGCCTTGCTCTTCTTTCTCATTTTCAAGGCAGATGAACCTGGGAGTACCTGCCTGAAATGCTAGGTTTACTTCTGTGGGCTAATTTAAAGACACATCCTGCAACTTCTCCTCTCCCCCGTATTTTGTTTCAGAAATGTCCCATTCTTCAGACTCTCCGATCATCACTGTGGAATGCACAGACAGACATGCTGCTGGAATCAACTGAGGCACTAATAAGGGTTAAATATCCATATACTTAGAACATAATATGAAAAAGCACTTTAATGGCATATACAACTTGAATTCTAAAATAATGTCTTTTAGTAACATGTGCTGTCTTTATATCTGAAGCCTCATATATCTTATTCCTTTTTGTCACAGAGCTCCATCGTTGTCCAAAAAAGCATTAAAAACCCATTAATGAGCAACATTATTCCACTGGGAGACACAGTTATGCAGCAGAATACACAAAGCACCAAATCTGCCCAAAACAGCCCCAGTGCAGGCTTTACTCCCATTTATCATCTTCTGAAAAATGCACTGATGAACCTGTAATAAAGTCAAGCTAAGATAAAAGTATATATCCATGAACAATTTTTAAACTTGAACATCTTCAGTAGGAGAGTTTGAGGTTATTATGTACTGAGACTTGAACGTGGTTTTGTTTTCGTGGAGTTTAAATGAATGAAACAGATCGATAATAATGAATGTACTCTGGTATTGTGATGGGCTTTCAATTGGTAGCACACTAAGATCAGCATCAAGTAGCTACAATCAATTTTGTTTTTATTATACCAACTTATTCATTGTAAAAACAATGTGGCAATAGGAATTATCACCCCAATCTGCAGCTCACCTCAGGTTTGTGGAGCTTCACAGGGAGTTTCTGCTCATTATTTAGCTGTCAGTCTGCAACTTCACTGTTTTGGTTAACCCTCAGCCCTCACAGTCATTTTTCTCTGACTGCAGCTTGTATCAATACATTCTCAGGCACTTACTTAGACAAGCCTATGCTGACTGACGATTTGAACAAAAAGAAAATGTATTAGCTGTCAGTTTCTAATGACAACTCTTGACCTGCTCCTAATGACTCTATTAAGGCCTAATAAGTAACTTGGTGAGAATATAATATTTAAAGAAAAGTTTTTGCTCTGTTTCTGTCTAGTCTTGTAATATTTTGATATTATGCCTTGAGTTTCTGCAGCTTATTCTGTTCTGTTAAAACTATTTTGTATACACGACATTTCACTAATGAACATTTTTGCTGCAATTCTCATATTTTTCTGAGATTATCACTGCTTCATCTTATTTCTTATGGAGTACCTAATTAAAGGCTGTGTTTATGGTAAACCTCTGAGTTTTCTTCACATGAATGAGTTAACCGAACCAGATAATGACCTACTTTCTGATTGCACTTATCCAAGACTGCCAGTATTGGGTTCAATGAAGCAAGCAACTCAAAGAGAGTAAGACTAAAGGCTTCATTTTTTGCAGAGAGCTTTTGGGATACTTTAAGAACACTATTACCAAAGATGATCAAACATGAGACGCTTGCCACATTGTAAACTTAGCACAAGGAATGTCCCGCTGAGGCAACAATGGCAGCTTGATGGTGCAGCATTACCTCCAGCGATGTCCATGCAGGGATTGGTTTGTGTAAATTATTGGCACAAGCATGTGATTGTTACCCATGCAATGTACTCAGTCTTCCTGGCAACTGAGATCCAACCTACAAGGTTATATATTTTTAAAATTTATTTATTCTGGTGCGGTTGGTTTGAAGTTACTGGAACAGTTTCTCTGATCAAGTTTTGGTTGGCGGTAGCTCTGGAAAATGCACCCTTGGCCACTTCTAGTTGTATTATCAAGTCAGGCTCTGTACCTTTATATATATATATATATATATATATATATATATATATATATATATATATATATATATATATATATATATTTTTTTTTTTTTCCCCTTAACTCTATTGTGCCAATCCAGCTAGGCCTCCTGATCAAATACCATCTACACTGCAGATTACTTTTTTGAGGGGGGTGAAGATGGAAGACGGATGGGTCCAAGGATAGGTGAGAGACATATTAATCTAAAGATGGAACAGGGGAGAGAGGGTTATCTGGCTCTTTATAAATGTCTGACATGCCCTCTTCTCTTATTGTTCCTTTAAATGCTCATTCAATACCAGTGTTGCATAATTAAGCCCAACTTCTTCTGTTTTTATAGCGACACGTTTTTAAGTTGCTTATCGCCTTGTGCCTCAAGTATAGCTAACTGCTCCAGCTACACCCTGTTTGGGAATCCAGCTCTGCTGTTACTGATTTGAAGTTTGAAACAATGAACCCAGGGGTTTTTATGGCACTGGTGAATACACATTTACAATTGGTAAGCTTAATGGTCAGCCCCTTAATGGTTAAGTCCAGCAGAGAGACCAGCTGCAATTGATACAGTGGATCATGCTATTTTACACTCTTTTAGAGCAGTGGGTAGGCATTCGGGGCACACCACTGGAGTGGTTCAGGTCCTACTTAGCAGAGCAAACTTTTTGTGTCAGGCTCTGTGACCATGTGTTGTCCTCCGCTCCTCTCTTGTGTGGTGTCCCACAGGGCTCAGTTCATGGCACCCTCCTTTTTTCTTTGTATCTGCTCCTTCTTGGTTTTATTCTGAGAAAACACAGCATTGCATTTCACTTTTATGCCGATGACTGTCAAATCTATGTCCCTCTAAAGGAAAAAGGCTCATATTCTGTACAGCCATTACTTCAGTGTCTTGATGACATTAAGACTTGGATGTCTCTTAATCTTTTAAAATTCAATGACAAAAACACTAAGGTGATGGTTTTTGGTAGCCCCACTGAGACCCCCAGTGTGTATTTAGATTCCTTGGCTCAGTATAATGAGCCAACTGTCACAAACCTGGAGGTCAAAGTGGACTCTGAACTGAAGCTTGACAGTCAGATTAAAGCAGTCATTAAATCTAGCTTCTTTCAGCTCAGGCAGTTGGCTAAAAAATGCCAGTTCTTTCACGGCAGCACTTTGAGACAATTATCCATGCCTTTGTTAGCACATGTGATGTTGTTGTTGTTGTTGTTGTTGTTGTTGTTGTTTAGTTGATTGTATTGAGCTGATGATGCTGATTTTAGAGAGATGTTGGCCTTTGACACCTTGTGAGATGGGTTTTTTTTAGTTTATTTTTATTAGTTGGTTCTATGTTTTTGTTTTCTTAAATATAGGGCTATTTTAATTTGTATTATGCATTTTATTTTTTGCTGTTTTGTCTTATTTTATTGTTAACTTATTTACTGTACAGCACTTTGGTCCCGTGCTGGCTACTTTAAAGTGTTTTATAAATAAAGCTGGACTGGATCAGGTAAAGCAGGAACATTTACATTCTGAGCTGTACAAAGTTTAGTTTATTCCTGGCAGTATTCATGAAAAGTAGCAATTTAAGAAATTGCAATGGCCAAATCAAAAGAACACTTTAAATATCAACCATTCATTACACCTTCAGCAGTTCAATTAAACCAGACGACAAACAAATTATGTCTGCCTTACAACACTGCTTCAGACAACATGTGAGTCGTGAAGAAAATAGTTAAGAAAGTAGCTTTCCCATAAGAGAAATTGAATAAATCCTTTGTCTCTATCAGGTATTTTATATATTTCATTCACAAGAGGTGTAGACATTATCAATCTGAAACAAAGAGTAGCTTTTAGAAAAAATAAAAATAAAAATTGTCATATCGTCTGTCCCAGTCAGACAAAACTAAAAGTAGGATGGTACTTTCTGTCTGACTAGGAAAAATCTGCTGTTGCCCAGGGATTGTATTGAATTTTATTGCATACAGCAAGCAATTGCAAGTGCTTGTAGCAAACAACAGGCTGCCCAACAGTGCAACGCACTCAACCTTGTGGTAACTGCAACACAATTGCCTGGGTTCCCCAGTATGAACCAACCTACCTCCAAACATCCAAAGTCTGACTTGGCCTGACTGTAATCACTCTTGAGCAAAATGCTGAAGGTTCGCAAATAACTTCTAATTTATAATTATGTGAGATTGTCAGCACATTGATTACAATGTGAGTCAGTTTGCACTGATAAGTGCAAGTCATCTGTGAAACATCTCTTTACAATAGGGAACTCCACTCAGTGGGTTGCCATCTGCTCATAGTTTATGTAGAAATACAACCAGAATAAGTTGCTGAATGTCATTTGGCAGATAAATTCTTGTCCTGCAAAATGTGTCGTTATTTGTGGAGGACTTTCCGAATGTCTATTTTATATCTATGAGGTTCTGGCTGGAATATAAATATAAGAAGTCGACATAAATTTCTGTTACAGACAGTAACAGATTTGGGATTTTTAACAACTGACCACAGCTAATTCTATGCAACACTGTTCAGTCACCATCATTCAGCCATTTCCATATTCAAGCTTTGGTCCCTTGGTGTGTAATAGCCTTAACACTTAACAAGGAAACACAAAGCGTGTTGTGAAAGTGAAAATAAAAAACAAAACTCCAAATTTTTTGGATGTGAATTTGTCATGTAACACACACACAGACTGAACATGTTGCATTTTTGTGGAAAATTCATCCTCAAACAAATGCACAGCGAAAAAATTTAAGTTGATATCAAGTGATGATGAGCTGATCCTGATGTTTCTACAAAGAAAAGGAAGAAACAGATTCCCGGTTCATCCATTTCTCACAAGAATTTCATGGTTCGATCCAAGAGTTGAAGCTGTATCACGGCAGCTTTCATTCATATTTAGGGATGTCAGATGGGACCACATCTGAGGAGGCAGAGATTAAAGATTTCAGAGAGCCAATTGACCCAGACCAGCATCTAGCTGTGTGTCTGAGATTCTATACCATTTGTGTATTCTGTAGCGGTGCCCATATTGAGCTGCAGCACATTTGTTGCCAAGTGGTCTGAATGGTCTGATCTTTTTATTTATATCCAAAATGTTAGAAAAATCAAGCTTCTTTTGAAAAAAATAAATGCCACAAATTCATCCAGCAAAATTAGGCGGTCTGTGTGAATGGCTGTATTAAGAACAGCTGAGTTTCTTGGACTTGCTTTGTTTGTTCTTTTTGTCTCCCCCCCCCATTAGTGACTTATGTTAAGTCACAAATGATAGCTAGGTAGTAAACTATATTTTCTAAGTAACTACAGAAATTCGAGAGTTTAAGAGCCACTGTCAGGGATTATTGTGAAGACATACTGGGCTATGTGTGGTTTGTGCCCTTTTCTGTTAGATCTATAAGGTTAAGTCAAGTCTGTGGTCAGAACAAGATGCACACGCACACCAGCTTTGCCCTTGTGGGTTCATTATAAGCACTTTAGCAGGCCTTATGCTGCACCCAGAGGTTGCTAAATAGCCCTGATTGATTAGCTGGTGAAGACCCCAGTCGGCAAGTCCTTTAGCCAATAATCATTCACATACTAGTGCTCATCTGCCCATCTGTCCTACACACTTGCCAATACAGTTTGAGGTACGTGCTGATATGGCGTTCAGTGCCTTCCATTAGACAATACAACCAGTCAGCAGTCAAGACTCCCGATGACAGACGGAGAGGAGAAAGTGTATCAGAGAAATCTGAATCAAAACTGAATCTTGTACAGCTCATAATATGAAAGTTCCCAGAATGTTTCTGTAAACAGAATTACTTTCAAAACTGAAATGGCAATAATCAAAATAAGAGTATGAAAAAAAAAACTTTTAGGTTCTGTTATTACTTGTATTCATTTACTAGCTTTATGCGTGACAAACACTAAGGACTTCTACTGTGGCACTTTCCCAAATCCCAGCTCCTGATCTGGTGCCTTTCATGTCTCTCAGCATTTCATGCTTCATAGCAACAAATTCACTTTTTAGAAAAATACTTTAGGTGCCTCGTGAGTCACAGTTGTGACTCGTCTAGTTTATTTATTTTCTTTTTTTACTTGGCACACAGAGATATCTTGAATCAAAACTGAGGATCAGTATGACTGATCGGATACACTGTTAATACCCACCAAGCATTTCCTTATGAACATCGTATTATTCATTTTCAGTCTTGCGGCATGGAATCTGCAAGATGTTGGAAACATTCCTTTGAGAAACTGCTCTATTTTGATATGGCTGCATCACAGAGCCTAATTTCCACAGATTTTTCAACTAAAGATCAGTGTTTCCAAACTGCTACCATTACCACACCGTGAAAGGGATTCTGGGTGACCGGCAGGGCCTCTAGTTCATTAAACTCAATGTGATGTTCCCAAAACCAGATTCATATGACCTTTGCTCTTTGATGACAATACTCTGACTGTGGCATTCAAACATAGACCAATCTGGATTAAGCAGTGTGACGTGTTTTTAAGGGGAAAAAAAATCACTACTAACAGCTTAGACTTGGTTCACAAGATATTGACATTGTAGTTGCATACAAGCACAAATTTGATCATATCAAATACACATATATCCAAAAGTTGATTCTGTTCATCTGGACGTAGTGTTTTGTGTGAGAAACGTTTCGTCACTCATCCAAGTGACTTCTTCAGTCTCAACTGACTGCAGGTTTCCCCAATCATATGAACAGTACATTTGCATAATGACTGAAACCAGCCCACTGAAGGAACAATGGGCTGGGAGGTCAAGAAGAAGAAGTCACTTGGATGAGTGACGAAACGTTTCTCCCACAAAACACTACGTCCAGATGAACAGAATCAACTTTTGGAGATTTACTTACCTGGATGATTGAGCATGCATCAAGACATCAAATACACATAGTACATCCTGTCCTCTACTGTATGTAGAGGAAAGGCAAGCTATTCTACTGTAACAGTAAATACTTTTTGAATTCTCATTCACGAATCATCCTACTGTCCCCAAATTTAAATAGCAGTTAAATGTTTGGAGGAGGAGGCCGCAGAGACATACATTTCTCCTGACACAATGAAACATTGAAAGCTACACTGTGACACTCTGTGAATGTAAAGGTCGTCTCCACTGCAGGGAGCTTTCAGGCATGATTGGGAAGTAATTGTATGTTTGTTAATTACATACACCTATACAATTCCCAGTAATGGTAATGCATGCATATCGCATCACTTCTCTATTCATCAGCTTTTTTCATTATGTTTGGTTTGTGCACTGAAGTGCAGTAAAAATGGACTATATTTATATAGCACTGTTCTACTCAGCTCAACACACCAAATCAAATTCACTATACTGGGAAGTCCAGTTCTTGTCTAAAGATAGATCAACATACAAACCGGAGAAGTTGGGGATCGAGCCACTAACCTTCCAACACTACTGTTTGAGCCAATATAGTATTATGCTTTTAGTGTAACCAAAACATAAGTGTCTTCCATCATCATGAGTTTGCTGAGTGTCTCAGCAAACTGCTACTTGATTGTTATTTATCCTTTATTATCCTTTAAGTTTTTTATGACTATTTTTATGACTTACTCATTATTGGACTGTAGAAGCTGGTGAGAAATGACATTTAATTTCCCTCTATACTGTATTTCTTTACCATGCAAAGTGACAACCTTCTTGAATCACATGTGATTTTGAGGTGACTGGTTGGCGTCAGGGGTGGGAGCAGAACAAGACAGGTGACTGTAATAATGGTAGACAGAGCCATTTATTAAGCAGTACTTCTTTATGTCACATTAGCAGCTGCTGTAGAATAATTCCAGACTTTCAGAAAGCTGAGCTTCTAGGAAATTTTAACAGTAATATGCCTGCTTTTAAGTGGCAAAATATTACCTGCCAGCACTGCAGGTTAAACTTCTTGAACATAGCCGTGTGTGTGTGTGTGTGTGTGTGTGTGTGTGTGTGTGTGTGTGTGTGTGTGTGTAGGTAGGTAGGTAGGACTCCCTTTTGGCATAAAGAAACCTCCAGCAGAACCAGGCTCAGTGAGGGGCAGCCATCTGCCGCGACTGGTTGGGGGTAAGGGGAGAACGACAGGACAAAGACACACTGTGGAAGAGAAACAGAGATTAATAATGAGGTCTTTAATGTAAGGTGTGACCTGATTATACCACCTCTTGTATGTGAGAAGGATTTTAAATTCTTCTACAAGAAGCAAAAACAAAACTAGTACCTAGATGACATACTAACAAGTCTATAATGGTTTTTCACTCCATGGAGTCATTCATTGTCTATGCTTCATAATCAGATCAAATCAAGATTTATCAGATCAAGCGCCATCTTTCCAGCCTTCAACTGTTCACCTTTGCACCCATGCCAACTAAATCTTCATGTGTAAGTATGGTAATTTAGTTATAGAAGCACTTAAAATCTGAACAGAATCTAATCTTTCTATTACTGCATTAGTGTATTACAGTGCTGCTCTCCTTAATAACAGCTAGTATACATTCATGTGGGATTAAAACTGAATGAACATTCAGCTGTTGCACAAGTGACAAAAAATTGTCATCTTCAAACAGTGTCTGTACTTTTTCAAAGATTGTTCATTATGTCAAAGAAGTATCATTCACCATGAGACAACAGTGAGTAGAGTGAGCACTGAGTCGGCCTTGGGTTAGCAATGGATTCTAGAGCTTGGGAGCAGATTCCAGTGGAAGTGTGGTCTCTTGTCTCGTAGGATTAAAAAAAAAAAAAGGAAAACCTTTTTTTATCCAAATTCTAAATCTCATATTTTTAATTGTGGTAAATAGAAAAATGTCTCTGATTTCCAATTTAATTTCTAATATTATACTTTTGTTAAACCCTTTTTAATTAAAGCTTAAATCCACACATAAATCATTTATTGAGTGTTTGATATCAAATCCAGTATTGTGGTGTACAAAGGCAAAATGAAAAATGTTTTTGCCATTACTTCTAAAAGTATAGCGGAAGTCCTGCTCACTCTTGATTTTGATTGGTCTGTGAGGGGAAAGTGACATCGATAAGTGCAGCGGTGTTCCAAATGTTGAACTGTCAGGTGTGTTTTTGTGCCAAGAACTTTGACCTCCATTATATCCAAATTCTTCTTAGAGTTTGTGTAGAAAATAGATGCTGAAAGCACAAAAATTGCTTTCAGTGAACATAGGCCCTTGGGATGAAAAGGGAGGCTAAAGCTGGGTACGATTTACTCTGATTGGCAAGTTGCTAGAATATAACTTCACAGTGTCCCTCAGTTTCTCAATCAGATTCACCCCTTGCTCTTCCTATCTGCTTTCAAAACACAAAGATTGCAATGGTGAAACCAATCAGCATAAGGCTTCACAGAGGGTCTAACTATTGGGTGAAGCCATAACGGTTACATCAATCTTTCTATAAAGTCTAGTACAAGGTCAGCAACTATATATTAAAAATAACAGCATGTATGCAATGGAAGGTAATTCTAGCCTTAGTAGAAAATGTATAGCTGTCTAATGACAATAATAATCTTTTGAGAATTTTGATAGGGCAACGACCTATCAAATCCAAAAGACTTTATAGTGGATAGGCTATTAATTCACAAGACAGCCTCCAGTAATGTGTGTGTGTGTGTGTGTGTGTGTGTGTGTGTGTGTGTGTGTGTGTGTGTGTGTGTGGTAGTCAAGCAAGGCAGTGATTAATTAAATCCTGTGGGAGTTGGAGTGTTCATTGCAGAAGGCAGAGAATGCAGCACATCCGGTTGATAGTTCCCCTACGATGTAATGCATCATCTATTGCCATGGGAGGTGTCTATCAAAAGATTGCCAGTTGATAGACTTTGCCCAACTCACTGGACAATATGTAGTACTGTACCTGGGGAGCCTGGGTGGAATAACAGTATAATCATCTTGTGGAAAATGGAGACCTCCACATACCCACTTTTAGTGACTGAGTTCAGTCAATGTGCAAGTCAATATATAGAATACAGAGAGCATTACTTAGGATGGAGAGCATTCCACATGAAAGACGTGAGCCCAGGATAGAAATTCTCTTCATTTGCCGTAGATTATGTAATTTCTACTGTTGTAAACAGTGGATAGAATCATTGAATGTGCATGTACTTTCATAGTCAATTGAAAAGCTTTCATTATAAAAGATGAAAAACAGCTGGGCTAAACAAATGAAACAATGAAATTAGGTCCTTGAAGCTAACACTACTGAATGTTAATGAACCATGAAAATAAGGGATCAATGTGATTAACAGACACCACAAAACAATGTTATGCAGGGTAATGGTCAAGTAAGTGCATCAAAAAGAATAGAAGATATAACTGAAGCACAAAGTTACTCCATCTGGCACATTCTCTTTGGCAGTGAACTAACTTCACAACAAGTACATGTAATGAACTATAAGTCCAATCTAAAAATAATTCACTGCAGTTTTGACTCAGCATATCAGAGCCAACACTGCTTTGATAAGGATGTCACCTACTCTTGAATCACTGTACATTTTTAGTATACGCTACCAGTCAAACATTTAGACACACCTTTGAATTTAATGGTTTTTCATTATCTTCATGACTGTTTAGTACATTGTAGATTATCACTGAAGGCATCAAAACTATAAATGAACACAAATGGAATTATGTATTAAACCAAAAAGTGTGAAATATCTCAAAACATATTTTAGATTTTAGATTCTTCCAAATAGGTGGTGTGTTTGGGGTTATTTAATTACCTTAAGGATTATTAACGGATTCTGATTCTTCTCCACCAGCAAAGCAGCCCCACGCCATCAAACCTCCTCCTCCATGCTTCACGGTGGGAACCATGCATGTAGAGACCATCCATTCACCTTTTCTGCGTCGCACAAAGACATGGCGGGTGGAACCAAAGATCTCGAATTTGGACTCATCAGACCAAAGCACAGATTTCCACTGGTCTAATGTCCATTCCTTGTTTCTTGGCCCAAACAAATCTCTTCTGCTTGTTGCTTTTCCTCAGTTGTGGTTTCTTAGCAGCTATTTGACAATAAAGGCCTGATTCACACAGTCTCCTCTAAACAGTTGATGTAGAGATGTGTCTGCTGCTGGAACTCTGTGTGGCATTTATCTGGGCTCTAGTCTGAGGTGCTGATAACTTGGGATTTCTGAAGCTGGTGACTCAGATGAATTTATCCTCAGCAACAGAGGTGACTCTTGTGAGCCAGTTTCTTAGTACAGCTTGATGATTTTGTGACTGCCCTTGGGGACACATTCAAAGTTTTTGAAATTTTCCATACTGACTGATCTTCAGTCGGGCAGTGGCTCCGACACCCAAGTTTTTGTGTCAGCCACTGCCGGAGCTGTGTTATACTTGGCCTGCTGGTACCTGTAAACTGCCTCTCGAGTCCCAAAGGCCAGCCCAGCATAATAAGACTCATTTCGCCATCTGATTCTGAGATTACAGGCACAACAGACACCAACGACCTTGCACCCACAGCTCCTTGCAGCTTTGTCAACAGCGGAGGTGTGGAACATGGTCCACTCAGACTCAATGGCCTTGGCGTCCTTCAGAATGCAATGGAAGCACTGCCAGAGGTGGGAATTAAAGATCTCGCTCACCATACACATGGGTACACCATGTCTGAACACCATCTTCTGGTCCAACTTACCAGGTGGTGATCAGTTGACAGCTCAACTGATCTTTCTTTCACCTCCACTGATACATATCAACCAAGGAGCTGTTAACAGATAATATAACATTCTTTATTTTTGGGTCATGCTGTAAAGCACAGTATAACAAAGTTTACATTATATTAAAAATCAACACTTCTATGGTTACTTGGCACTATAATATATTAATATTCAGACTCTTATTATCTTACAGACAAAAACAAAACAGACAATCATAAACAAAAATTAAATATAGAAAATTAATAAGGCAGACAGGCTGTTGTCTTGCATATTGTGTTTCTCCCAGCAGAGACTAGCTCTGCTGGGAGAAAAACTCCCACCAGAAACTCAGAGCTCTGCTGGTTTCTGCTGTTTTAGCTCTGGATAAAACACAGCCATCTATACTGCAACCTTCAGTCATACCTGTGTTTTAGCAAAGTTGCTTAAGTGACTGCCAAAACTGTTAACTAGTGTCGTTTTCAGCTGCTCATCGGCAGTTGCAGAGTAAGAAAAGTTGATCCATCAAAAATTCTGACAGCAGCAGGAAATGACTGTGAGGCAGTTTCTGTTCAGAACGACTGGAGCTGCCCACTGTCTGAGATGATCCTCAGTGTTGTATAATACACTGGGAGGGAGGGTCATTTCTGAATTTAATGTTGTTAAATTTTTAAATAGTTCTTTAAATATTTAAAGATTATTAGTTACAGTGAACGTAGTGTCTGTATCCTTGGCAGTATGCGGTGCAGTTTGTTTGAAAATGTTTCACTCACTGAGGTCCTGCCTTTGCAAAGCATCTCCATTTTACTTCTCAGTGCACACCAGCCACTTGGGGAAGCACTTGTCATTGCTCCTGCTGTTACTACGCCAAGTAAAAAACCTCTGTGAAGCAACGCACTCTTTTATTTAAACTGAAATTCTTTTTTAACTTTAGAAGCCTGGAGCTATGAGCACACACTCAGCCCTCAGAGCTGTCATCAGTGTGTCCTTTCCACAGTAAACAAGGAGAAGAAATAAGCCAGTGTTGTAAAGAGCTCCCCAGTGGACACGGCGCTCACGGCTGATGCAAACCTCTCTTCTTTTCTGTCTCTTCAAATTGGTCTGGGCATTCTGAGCTGACGTAAGCGGGCAGCTCTCATTATGGAGAGGAGGTTGTCCAATTTCAATTGACACCTTATTAATCAGCAAACCATCAGCCTTGGATCATTTTTTTGCAGATAAAGTTTTTAGGGAAAAATGGGGGGGGGGTCAAATATCTTTGAAATGTGCACACTGATAGCATGATATAAACATGTAAGAATTTATCTGAACTTGTGTATGTCCACTTATACACACATCAAGATGAAGGACTATAAAAGGGCAAGCATGTCAATAATGCAGATTGACCACTTAATTCCCACTAGTCCTTCTGTCACCCGGCAACAGAGGTAGCCACAGATCAATACACCTATTACCTGATATAAGAAGAGAGTGAGCAGGGAGTCGGGGTGGAGGGGGCATGGGAGGCAGAGGTAAAATGAGAGCGAGATGCTCAAGGCCAACATGGTGTATCTCATATCAAGATAATAACCCAGGTAGCCTTCTGACAGCTGTCCGGATACAAAATATGATGAGGGACAGAAAGGGGAATACAGCCAACTGACGGCAGGGGAAACACTGTTGCAAGGTGACAGACATTAAGGTATTAGGACAGACGGGTACACAGAGTGAAAAATGACTTGATAAATGCTGAAAATGTTAAAGTATTTTGGTTTTTTTGGTTTTGTTTTTGTATATAAAAAAGCGTGATCAAAAATGTCCTACAGCTTCAGAGAATGTTGTTTGTATTTGTAGTTGCAAAATATAATTCGCAACTGGCTGAATTGCCTCCAATGTATGTAGCTTAAAAATAGATTTAAAAAAAACAAAACAAAACAAAAATATTAACTGATTTAAAATTGGCCATTCTTTTAAGGTCTTCAGCTTGTGCACCCATGAACAGTTTTCAGCAGGGCTGCTAGTTTAATATTTCTCAGTGGATGTTTTTAAGTGAAGACACTTGAAAACTTCCCCTTGCACTTGTGCCCCTGCAGTGAGTGCTTGATCTCCTCCTATCTGTCAAAACTGCGATTCTTTGAGTTCATTTTCAGTATCAGGAAGTGGATGAGATTGCAGAGAGATAAATCTGGCATGTGGTCAAGTCGTTGTGCAAAAATTGTGTTGGTGTTGTAAAAACTGAACTCTCGCACACTGAAACATACCATAGTTTAGCCTGTTGTCATCCCTGGGGGGTAAATTTACAGTGTACAGTCCGATAAAATTGTTGGCTCTTCAACTGAAAACTCCTTGGGTATAGCTGGAGACACGGCTTTCATCACCAGCAATGATGCTCTGCACAAAATTTAACTCAGTCTGAAAAGTAGTTGACGTTTGGCCAGTAGTAAGATCACAGACCACAGAGTAAAAGTGGTCAAAATGGGCCTTCTGGGAAGCATGAACCAAGAAAAACCCCTCAAAAAACAACAACAAAAAAGCTTCAGGAGCTGGTTGTGATCCATGTCTAACTTTTATATGGTGTAAAAGACAGATTTTTTTTTTTTTTGTTTTTTTTTGTTGCATTAATACAAACTTGCCCATCTAAACCAGAAACACTAAAATATTGGTTGCCTTTTAAACAGACAGGTGGATAGGGATGGGAATCGAGAACAAGTTCTTGTTGATTACTTGTTCCCAGTAGTCCAATTCCTTGGAGTTGTTAGCCTGCCTATCGAACCCGCGTATTGGTTCTTGCGCTTGCATTACAATTAGCTGATTTCAGTTTGCATGTCAAAGAAGGAAAATAGCAATGTAGTCTACATTATTTTTAGCATGGGCATGTTATTTTTATCGTGCAAAAGGAAAAGATAAATGGTAAAGTGGAAAACTGCATCTCGGACAGAAACAACCACATTAACCTGCGAACACAACTTCGGTTCTTTGCAAGCATCTACATAGACAGCATGCTAACGCTAAGCTAGCCAAGAAACCAGAGTGAATGCAGAAACCAGCAGCCAGACCCTTAACTTCAACAGGTAACAAGGAGATGAACAGTCAGGCTGCAGCCTTCCTTTATACCTGTTCACGTTTCTAAATCAGAAACACTGTGGCGATCGCTTTTTTGTGCTGGTTTTCATCTTTGCTTTGTGGTCAGCTCTGTATTCTAGTAAGAGGAAGATCTTGGAGATTTGTGTCGGCGTGCGGGGTTGCAGCCTCAGATTTATATTGTTAAAATGGTGACTATAAAACAGTGTGTTTCAGCTATTTTACAGAGTAAAATGAAAGTAGTGTCATGCGTAGTATAAAGAATAACTGTTTCCCGGGCATGATTAAATAATGTACCTTACTTTTACGAAAAGCCTTCTATGTAATATGTGTAATAGATGCTTTTTTGAGTAACAACTCCAACACTGATCACAACAAAGAGGAGAAATGCCTCAACAAACATGCATGAACATTTGACCCACAGCATGCAATTAATTTGCAGGAATGTAATTTCTTTATTGCTGCTTAGCAATGGTGGTGACTCTAAAAACTGAACCAATGAGAA
This sequence comes from Oreochromis niloticus, assembly GCF_001858045.2. Taxonomy (NCBI): domain Eukaryota; kingdom Metazoa; phylum Chordata; class Actinopteri; order Cichliformes; family Cichlidae; genus Oreochromis; species Oreochromis niloticus. Next base: position 29,539,831 of record NC_031986.2, read on the forward strand.
CCCAGTGACAATCAAAAGAATCGATAAGTGATGTCGATAATGGGATCGGAATCACTAAATTCTTATCAATTCTCATCCACACAGGTGGATCGATAGATTTTGATTCATTTCTATGTTTGTCTCTATATTTGTGTTAGAAATTCAGCATAAATCAAAGGCAACCGGAGTAAAGACAATATAAGTTTAAATAATGTTTATATAAATGAAAGCAAAGTTGAATCGGAACGATTGCAACCAAACTCTTTTTAAAACTAGAGAGCGGCCTCTAACACCTCTGGTGAAACTGTGGCCCACACGACGAGCCACACTGAAGGATTTGTTAGCATGAAATGGTCTTTTCAGATCCGACTGTTACACTTAATAATAGGGTTCAAGTCTAGACTACAGCACTACTTGTATTTATTCCTTTTGAGCATCTCAAGGGTGAACTTATTCTGGTTCATTGTCTTGCTGCATAAACAGGCTGCACATGAGCTTCAGTTCAAATCGATGACATGATGTCTTCCTTTGAGATTTGCTGTCAGAGAGCAGAAGTCATGTTTCCCTCAATTCTGGCAAGTCACCCTGGCTTTGAAACAGGACATTATCTCTGCAACATCACACTGCCACCTTCATGCTTGACTTCAGGTATAATGTAATTTTTCGAGACTGATGTGTTTGGTTTACACCAGATGTAGCTGGGCCATTTTCTTCCTGTCTTAGTGTGAATGTAGAGTCCCAGAGCCTAAGCAAATGCTGTGGTGGTCTAATTCTTTCCATTTTATCAGTGTACTACAGGTTAGATTTTTAAGTCATCATTATGCTTCTGAAAATGGTCAATTTGTCATAACTTGATTAAAAACAGCGGCTTGGATGTATCTAGTATCAGTGTACTTGCTAACAGTTGATAGGTGTGAGAAGGCGGAAGAGAGGGTGGTCTACTAATCAGAGGATCAGTTTTCCAGTCTGCATGTCAAAGATAAGATGGTTTCAAAATGGTGAACCCCAAGTTGTCCTTTCCATCAGTGTGTAAGTGTGAAATAATGTTCAGTGTGCATAGGATAAAAGTACTCTTTGCATGAGAATGGACAAATGCATTTTGTAGTGTAAATGACTTCAAGTAGTCTTATTAGTTTTGAAGGTTTTTTATTATCTTTTTTGATTTAATAACTTAATGACTGAATACTTTTTCACGTAGGGCCAGCTGATATATAATAACATTTCTGCATCCATACATATAATATGAATAAAAAGCTACAGTGGCCCTTAGAGTGAAACATGTTGCAACATTAGAATCACATACACTGTTTCTATATCAGATATTAATAAACCTTTGGGTAAATTTAGGTACTGAAAAAGAAGAAACTATTGTAACAATCATATCAGGGTCAAAACTAATCATTTATTTTCCCATTGTTCTGGATTTGTTACTTTATGATGATGCAAAGGTCAGTGCTGCTTGCAAACAATTATGCTTCAAAGTTCACCAAAGATCAACTCATGGCAATAAATAAATACATAGATTAATTAATCTCTGTATCAATCAACCAGGCGTTGTATTTAGTAGCTATACAGGCATGTACTCGATGTGTAAATTTTCAGTCATGTTCGACTGAGTAGCAGCTCCCAAAACTTGAATCTCTCAAGATGGTACAGGCAAGTAAACAGTGAGCTGTGCCCTATGCACTTTGGGTGGTAGATAAGAGTCATAAGTTTTCATCTAAGCTGAAACAATGAGAGAAGCACCTCTCAAAGAAGAGCAGTGAGATCTCAAAGCCTAAAATGTTTGATACATCTGAGCCAGTCGCATAGGCTAAAGGACAGATAATCTATAAAGCAGTGTTTGAAATCATCGTCTTCAAAGAGATAACTTTACTCCCATGGGCTATCAGTGTCGCATTGAATCTCGTTCTACCATGGATTTCAAATAGTTGCAAACTCTTTAGAGTTGTGAGAATTGTTGGCAATTGTTTGTGTGTGGGTCTCTGTGATTGTACTGTATTACTGCTTTGTATCAATGTGTCCGTGTGAAAACATCTTAGAGAGGAGTAGACAAAAGAAAGAACAAACAAAATTCTCACAAGCTGGATTTGAACCACATAGATCAATGCTGCTTTAGTGAAGTTACCCTCCATAATGACAGAAAAAATGTTCTTTAAGTACATCTACTAGCTGGGCAGTCACTGAAATGTTTTTTTTTTTTTTTTTTTTTAGATTTTAAACATCATTGCTGCATATCAAGTATTTTATTTTTCTCTTGTTGGTACTATCATACCATCTCAGTAGACTGATACGTGGGGAAAAACCTGTTTCTGAGATGTCTATACAGTATAAAGTCTAAAAATCGCTTTTACCAAATGACCCATATCGTAGGTTAAATAGTCATTCAAATAAGGCAGTGCAAACTGTTTGTGTTTCTGCACTTAGCACCAGTAACAGCAAAGCAAATTTTAAGTTTGTGACCAGATCTCCTGCACAGATAAAGATAAAGATAAAGAAGAACTTTGTTGTCATTGTAGTTATACAACGAAATTAGTTTGGTAGCTCACAGAGGCCAGCAGCAATAAAACAAGAAGCAGCAATAATAAATAACCGTAGTAAAAGTATAAGATATAAAGTAAAAGGGAGGCACTTAGCACAGTAAATAACAAAGAAAATATAATAGTATTTACATCAATATATTGTGTCATTATTATCATTACTTAACAGGTACAGTCCTCTCAGGGTCCCTCTAAGTTTAGCTTGAGTTTTGTTGTTTGTTTGTTTGTTTTTTTAATCCCAGAATTTTTTTTTTTTCAGTCTGTGACAGAAGTCATCCCTCAGTAAAGCTAATCAAGGATGAGACAGTGGGTGTGAGGAGGAGGTGGGTGCTGACAGAGAGGTTTGGACAGATGGACGGACAGACAGGCTGTGCTCTGTCAGCACAGTCTGACATGATGAGAAGGGACAGACGAATGGAAGAACAGAATTGGAGAAAGAAGTGAAGTGGAGAGAGTAAAGATGAAGAACCAACACCAGAAGTGAAACTACACACTGAAACACACTAACAGTTCTTTCAGTCCATCCAATCCAACTTTTCCTTTTTCATCTTGTTTGCTTAATTGACTTTAAATAAAATGTATATCAAGTCATGATGTTAGGGGTAAATGATGCGTTTTATTTCCTGTGACACAGTCTTGTGTTTCTGGTTTAAAAATATTTGAAAATGGGGAAAAACTTGCTTTTGAGACAATGTAAACAGACAAACGTTTTCTGAGAATCACAAACAATGAAACTCCAGGTAAATGTGTTAAAATACTGGTAGTTTAAATGTGGGCCATCAATGTTGGTTTAACAAACAAAACCTACAATGAAAAATGTGTGAACAGGGTCTCTTTTACACCAAAAAATGAATCTAATACCAGTTGAAAAATAGACAAAGTAAATAATCACTGCTGCAAGGAAAAGTCCTATTTGGCGTCCAACAGCATCTGCAGAATCACATTCTCATTTTGGCGAGCCAAAGTTTCATCGTATTTTCAAAATATGTGTAAAAGTTAATCAATGTGTTGCCAGTAGGAAACATTTCACATAAAGTGATGTGACTGTCAGCAAAACCATCTGATACTACTGATTCAAGGAAGATGATGACAAAACTGGTTTTGGACTCTACTTTTTGAAGCCTTAATGTTTTGGTTTCTGCCATGTTAACTGTTTTGTTTTGGCATTTGAACAGAGGTAATTGGATGAGAGCATCATAGGAAATTGTCCGGTGACGACATCCAAAAATGTACATGCCTCTGAACCAGACTAATAACAAAGCTATTTTTACAAGTGTTCTGGGAGATTGCGTACACTTTGTACTAGAAGTGATTTAAAGTGTGATTCTCCTGCATTCTCATACACACCTCTGTCATGTAATGTCTAGAAAAGTTCAGTGCTGCAGTTCCTTTCAAACACCCAGAGTCTGAGAATGAGAACTGTAATTTTGCTGTTGGTTGGCTTACTCACTTGGTGTTGTTACTTATTTTATGTTGTTATTTCTTAGCCTTCTTAATGATAATGCTAGGTGTAGAGGAAAAAAAATCTGCTCAATGCTCAACTTTGTGAATTGGAGGCACATCTTAGAAAGGTGGAAAATAAATGCACCAAAATCAAAAGATCAGCACACACCATCCATCCAGCTTTAGATGGGATATTCAAATGAATTTGAATAATGGTCTCTTTAATTTAATACATTTCATTTCATTTATTTATTTCACACTTGGTACAACAGTTCAAACAAACCAACCACACTTTCTATCAAAAAAGCACTACAACCATGTGTGAAAAGGAGCAGGAAGAAGAAAATATTCTTGTTAAACCCTGCCCCCATCTACAATCCAACTTATATTACAAGTGGGCACCAAAAATCAAGGAACAAACTAACATTAACATTTATCTCCGGTCCTAACCCAAACCAAACAACAAATTTACAATCAAAATATACACATTTACAATCAGAATATACCACTCCACATAGTAACAAGGAGAAATACATGCAAAACATTACAAAAAAGGTGGGATTGGGCATGTTTATAGAGGTCACATTACTTCTTATTTTAAGTGTTTGGACCAAAATGCAAATAAATGTATTCTGTTTTTTTTTTTTTTAACATTTTACAAAGACTTACCACCAATTCTGTTTACTGAAGAGTTAAGTATTTATTTAATTATTATTTTTTTAAAATATGGGACTGTTTTTTGTCAACGTTTGGCACAGTGCGTAATTGCTCTCTAGTGTCTTTGACTCAGGTATGCTAAAACAAACTGAAATCGGTGGACACCTGAGAAGTCAAAGTAAAAACAAATAAATTAAAAAGAAAAGCTAATATAATCTGTCTTTTACATAAATTAAAAATATTCAGTTTTGTGCTAAGCTATTAATCGTAATTCAAAACTCAGCAGGAGGATGTGTTTGATTTGATCAGTTTCATTTACATTTATCATCCACAGCACAGACATTTGACTACTTTCAGTACATTAATGTTAACAGTCTTGTTTTAAACAGCTCAACTTTGAAAATATATTGCATGGATTTATGCAATTGTGATTTAACTGACACCTCTAGTCTTAATAGATTCGGGGTTGTGAGGGAGATTGGACAGTCATATTTCATCATATAATGAGATTACTGTTTGTTTGTTTTTTTTTAAATATTCAATCCATAATTTCTGGCATAATCCCACATTTTCTGTTTTTTATTGTTTTGGGTTTATTAAAGCTTGAGAACACAGTTTTGAAAGAAGAGGATGTTGAAATGAGAACCGCAAAGTTGAGGGACTCTAACCCCGAGGCTTACCCAGTGAGGGAAAGAAAGGAATAAACTTTAATTCGATCAGCTGTCCTATATGACATCTCTACAAAACATGAACCTGAATTAACGTTTGTCACTTATATAGTGCTGACAGGTAGGCAGCAACACTCCCAGCTAATTAACAGTAATAAAGAATTTCATTACATTATGGATACACAGAATAAACACACACAGATCTTACTCTGTTGAAAGGCAGAGCTGCACTAGCGTCCTTTGGGTTACAGGGTTCAAGTGGATAGACCTGAACTAAGAAACATACACACATATCCTATTGAATTTAATGTTTTAAGAACCTCTATAATGTTAGAGGGCACCTAACTTTTTCAGTCGCTATTTACAAAATTGGTGGGGGTATCTGATAGTTCATCAGATTACAGGAACAACAAAAGTACACGTTTTATTGTGACAAAGAATAGTAAATCTTTTTTACACACACACACAAATTCTTTTTACACATACAAATCCTGATTTACAAGTACAAAATATTTATGACCACATTTTGAGCCCATACTAATCTGCCTTTGATTTGACTAGAGCACACTGAAAGTTGCACTGGCATCCCTTACTTACGTATTACAAAGGTCTTTCTTTTTCCTTTGTAATGGGAGCTCGATTCTGCTTTACCTTCCTTCTCATATAACCCACAGGTTAATTCTCTGGCCTTTATCTCCATTTATATGCTTTCTTTGAGCCAGATAAAGTATTAATTTTCACTGTTATGTGGGTGATATGTAGTTATATATTTGGCTGATTTGCAGTAATGCAAATATAATCTCAAAGCTTGTCTCTCCGATGCATGTCCTTTTATTTGCCCACCAAGCCTAAATCTGAAATGCAATTTGGGTAAAATAAAATAATGTAATATACATTATAATATAATATATAAAATATTTTAATATAATAATAAAAAATAAAAAATGGTTACAAATAAATTGTCTGGGTACAGATTACCAAGTTTGTAGAGTCATGCTTTCTCCAGCTCAGAAATATTTTTCATGTTTTTATTTGGACATTTTTCAGTCTCAAGCAGATCTTGGAAAAGTCCCCCACACTTTTAACTCACACTTAGACTGCTGTTATTTTCTCTACTTAGGTCTCACTTCACTTTTTCAGGAAAAGCAAACCAGACATTAAGTATAGCAAATGAAAACATTTTCATCACTACTCTCTGAAAACATCATATTTATCGAAAATGACAAATGTGTGAATAATGAAAGTGGAGTTAAATACTCAATTCACTCATTTCCTCAGTCTTAATTTTAGAAATACAGTTTTGATATCCAATATCCTTCTCTAGCATTATCACATGTCCAGCTCATCTCATGAAGTCTTCATGCAAAAAAGGAAAAAATACATATATCTTTTTCTTTCCCCAGGCTTTAAAGAACAGCACAGAGACACTTCTCTGACTTGATATATGAGATGAAAAATTATTAGAGAAGGAGGAGAGGAGCAAACATAGGTGAGATCAGAGATGAGGGGTGAGATAAAAAGACAGAAGGGAGAATAGAGAGTGAAAGTGGAAAATGCACTTTCACGCAGAAGTTTGGAAGAAACATAAGAGCTAAACAGCTAAACAGCCACTCACTCTTCTCGTTTTTTATTCAGCATCAATTTTCAGTTCAGTGCACACTTTAATAGATTTTCTTTCATTTAAAATATGCAAACGCACTATCACACATTGTTTTTCTGTAAATGATCTAGGATATCATCTAGGATGCTTACAGGAAGCTATAAATATTTCTACTGTGTTTTACACGTGCGCACATTTTAGCTTTTGGTAGAAAGGCATGAGGCTTTTAAAATAACTATTTCACAAAGATGCCAAACATAGTGCTACAGCAATTATGACAGAACAAGAAGGTGATAAAAAAAAGAAGAAAAAATGAAGAGGAATAAATTTAGTAACCTTACAGGAAGCAGCAAAACCACTCAAAATATGGTGGTGTGCACAACAACCTGCAGGCATCAGACAGAGAGAAGAAACTGGGAAACAACCAGAAGTAACCAAACCTCAGTGAAACACCTTTGCCTCTGACAACCATACTTTACCCATGGGCAGCTCTGTGCTGCCAGTTCCAGTGCCTTCCTATCAATGACTATATTCATTCAATCATTCTGCATATTAGAGTAGAAATAATAAAAATAATACTAAACCACGGGCTGAAAGAGACATAAAACACAAGAGCGAACCATCCATTTGGTGTCCTGTGAGATCACCCGACTTCCTTTACCAAAATACAGCACTTATGTAGATAATCAGAGTTTTGGAACTGATGGCAAAAGCAAATTCCAGATCTTATCACATAAAAACAAAACCAAAGAATTACACAAAGATTTATGAAATCGATATTTCATTTTTAATTATGATGGTTGTCTTAACATCCCTAATCACTTCCTGAAGCTAAAGTGTGTATTTGAATTTTAGGAGTAATGAAGAAACTCACCCAAAGCAATGGTGTAATACAAAGATGAGTTTTTAATAGTTTTTGAAAATAATGAAGCTCTGCTTCACCCAGTAACAATACAGACAGCACTTGTAAAAAATCAGTTAATTTGTGCTGATGAAGATAATATGGAAATTGTACCACTTTATTTTCACTCTGTGGAAATAAAACTGTATGCAAAATACCAATTATACCTTCTTGTATTTGTGTAAAAATTGCACTGATGTTTGCGTATTCCAGTATATCAAAACATGAGGTCCTCATAGCTTTTTATTTTCATTTGATAAATTCACTTGTCTCACTAGAGTTAAAATGTCACACTTCTGGGATTCCCATTTAATTATCTAGAACTGAAAAAGACTTTATTCAGAAGCAAAAACATAAAGAATATAAGAACTCTGCTCTTGATGTGTTTCCTGTTTCTGAGCTGGAGTGTTATGCAGTTAATTAAGTTAGACAGCTGTTCACCCACAACATGACTGTACTGTTTGGAAACCAAATTTTGTTTCCTAAGTAAAGACGGATTTCTGTTCCCCAAGTTAAAATTTCACTCTTATGGGCCAAGCTACCATCTGTTGTGTCTTTTACAGCAAGTAAACGTCTGACCAGTTTGAGTCTTTGGTCTTCTTTTTTATCAAAGTTGTAAGGTTAGTGATATCCTCAAGAATCCAAATCTTTAGTGAAAACAAATGTTTCCACGTATAGCTGTTTTATATTCAGGGGTGAAACGAGTGTTGGCATTGGATGGTTTGGTCAACAAAATGCATTTTATCTGTCAGTAGATAACCTCACATCAACAGAGGTTTTACTTACAAGACTCCAAGTAATATGTAATGTTCTTCAACAAGTGCTTAAGAACAACATTGAATGATGTTGCATACGCTTGTCTCCTGAATCTCCCCTAGAGTGTCAAAATAGTTAGCATTATAATTTTCATTTTTGGAAATTGGATTAAGTTACTGAGAGACAGTGGTACAGGTGCTAAGCAGAGTTTGAGATCCATGGTGAAATCACCGAGTGCATACACAGACACATCTTTTAAAGTGTAAAAACAAAAGAAAAACACAAAGGAAACCACCTTGAGATTCACTACAAATAGTTGTACCTACTTTAATGACTTCCATCAGATACTACAGCAGATGTTTCTCTATCCCAAAGTAACTCCTTTGTCAAACACTGTGTCCTATGTAAAACTGCTGGTAAGTGCAGGAAAAATACCAACCATGGCTGAGGGAAGAATTGGAAAATATACAGACAGGAAAATGTGTGATGATCGTTCAAGAGCCCTACAGATGGGGCTCTGCTGTATTTGAAGTGAAGTTCCAAATGACCAAAAGTTAATCGACCTGTCCTGTAAGTCCACTGACATCAGCGTAGCCAGTGTGTTCATGCTATCCTGTCCCATAGTACTGTGAAGAAATAATTGTCCTCTTTAACCACTCTTTGACTACATGGAAGGGGTTTTGATGGCTGTTTGCATTTATTCCAGTGTTTCAAAGAAGGTTTCGAAAAGTCACCAAAATGACATTGCAAACTCAACTCAAACCCTCCTTTCTGCGGATCATTGGCAAATGTTCACTTGCACAGCCAAAAAATTTCAGAACTAATGAGTTACAAAGTACAAGAATGTCGCAAAGCATTTAACTGCTTTATTATTATTTCAGCGCATTGTGGAGCTAACTGTATAGATACTAACAGATACTTTATCAGACCATGATGCAGGCACAGCATCTGAGTGTCATCTTTAGTCAGCTTGTCCTTCAGTTCTTCTATGAAACAGGAAAAAACTCTCCTGAGCCTGTTGGGTTTTTAGAGGATGCATAGTTTGTTTTTGAAGAAGGCCGCATTGAATATCAACATGCATGAGGCCAGTGTGGGAAAACAGATAAAGAGAAAAGAAAGTTTACATCCCTGCAATGCAGGTGGCCTGCGTTGGACTGACACGCTGTTTCAGGAATGATAATTCCACACTTTTTCATAACACTGTTTCAAAGTGTTTTGATGTTCAAACATGGAAGGTGTAGCTTTCAAAGATTCACCTTGTTTGTCCTCACTGTGGAATCCTCCCGCCACACATTTCATCCAGAACTGCAGCTCTCCTAGGGGACAACCTAGGTAAGAGGCTGTCAAAAAAAATGTATCAGGGCTGCAAGATTAGCAGGCCTGTTGCATGGTGAGGTTTAACTCATGGGCGATGTCCAAAGGATATATGAGGAAATGTTTCTTTTAATCTGGCCTGCAAACAAACAATATATAGCTTATTACACAGCTTAATACAACCCTTGTTGTTTTTCTGTATTTATCTGGCAGAAGTCACTGTCTCAGGGACATTTGAGTCCCTTTGTGATTGTGTCCAGAAAATAATAAATCTCTCCTCATTTAAATGTTCGTAAATATACCTGAGCAGAGTCACCGGCCCACAGTTCATCAGTTGTTTCATCAGCTTTCATAGCCATAAGGAGTGTTTGCAGAGTCCAAAAAAAGGCTAATATAATCAAAAAACTCATTTTGGTTAGACTTGGGGGTTCAATTTATTGGAGAAATGTAGACTTCACAGATTGTAAACAGTGATTAATTGCTAGGAATCGGTGAGGTTCACAGGATTAAGAATCCTTTTTTTAATACAGTAAATCTCACAAAGTGAGCCATGTCACCTCCAAAGAGCAAGCATTGTAATGCATGACAGTGTACAGACACGCTGCCATATTGGGTTCTAAATCAAACAATCAATATGTGCTGGAAGTGCAAACTTTCAGGCTTTTCTTCAAAGAGATTTTTTTCTGCATTTATACATAGTCTTTGCACTCAATGGCTGGCTGACATTTAAAACCCATGAACATCACCAAATGCTGTGTTTCCTCCTTTCAGATTATCTATTAGCCCTTTACTGCAGCACCTTCAACTGCTGCTTGTTTGTGGGTCTCTCTGCTTTCAGTTTTGTCTTCAGTAACTTGTTCTAATGGTTTGCGATCAGGTGACTGACTTAACCAATGAAGAATATCTTGTTTCTTTGCCTGGAGAAATGCAGGTTTGTTTTTCAAAATGCTTTGAGTCATTATCCATTTATACTGTGAAGAACTAATTTATTTTTCTGCTTTTGGCTGAATAGATGTATAGAGTGTAGCTGGAAAAAGAATGGCGGACTTTTCATAAAAACATGTAATTGATTAGTTTGTTCATAAGAAGTTAATGCAACTGTTTGAAGTGCATATCATCAACTTTAATAAGTTGTACAATTTCTTATTGATGGATTACTAAACTGTATTAACTGCAGGTTTATTTTCTTCATTCTTTTTATTTTCTTCCATAAGAAAACCTCCTTCACAACATCTAGTCAGGTCATGAATATTCTTGAACAAGGAGTATCATTCTTGAAGTATACAATAGAGAGATGCCTTCATGGTCAAAAGAAAATAAAAACAGGAAAGCAAATTATAACTGGCATTTTCAAAAACTCAAAATAAACACTGTCTGATCACTATGTGATTCTCATAATTATATGGGAAGTATTTTTCACAGCTCCAACCCAGCCACCAGCAGAAGTTTCCTCAGGGCCCCAGGGAGGCCGGGGTCGGCACTGTTAGAAGCTGACTGTACACACCCTCTCCCTGTCAGCTCATGACTAATGAAGCAGAAGAAAAATAATGCAGACATGTTGGAGTGGGAATAGTCTGAGGGTGAAGAGTTTGGAGGAGGAGTAAAAAGAGGCTAATCCATTTGGCGATCTGTCAACATGAACAAGACACAAGATTGTTTTGAAATCTGTGCACTTGACATACCCCAACAAACATGCCTGATAATTGCTGCCTAGCTTTTGATTGGTGTTCAAAGCCAGCAACAAAGCATCCAGTATCCTTGGGATAAAATGTATTTTCTATGGGGCAGATTCATCCAGTACTGGATTCCAGCAGCGAAATTAACACATGGAGCATTATGGAAATGTGAGGCAGCAATAATAATGTTCCTTCATTTAAAAGTTCTCAGCTATTATAATAAATCCACAGCAAAAGCTCAACTCTGTCTATCAACAGACTACTAACCCTGAAACAGCTTTGTGTTTTGGTTCTACAATCCACAGCTTTACCGGTGTTACCAATTTAGCAACTTTGCTGCTTCATTTAGCAACTACAGAGATAAATTGTTTTCAGTAAGTGCAGTGGTGCAGCAGTTGACTAATCAGTATAAACAGACCATCTTTATTTGTGTGGGGAAACTGTTCATCTGTTCGGCTCTTAGGCAATTTAGGTTGACTGTTTAAGCTTGATGTAAGCAACATAGTTTAAAAGTGCTTAGGCAGGGGCAACACAACACTAGAAGAGATGGTTACTTTGAAAACGTGATCAAAAATGTAAGAATATGTTTTCTCAAAAAATGCATAGAGCTGGACGGTTTCATCATTTATGATGCATAATAAAATTAAAAGGTTCATAGACTCCAAATGCATCTGTGTTCACAAGGGACATGGCTGAAAACCAATATTAAAACGATAACAAATGGGCTAGATGTTCTAAGGCAGCACAACATTTGTACAGTAGTGCTGCCTTAAAACCCAAACATTTTATTCAGTTAATTCTATTTATATATTGCAATTTCATAGGGACTGTCTGCAAAAAACAACAAAAAAAAGATATCAGGGCCACTGGATGAATTGGGAGAGTGTGGAAAAGAGGAAACTCTCATGGAGTGAAATCTGGGGCATGGAGTCTAATAGACTAAGTTTCATCATCCGAGCGACATACGATGTGCTACCTTCCCCAATAAATCTGCAGCTGTGGTTTGGAAAGGACCCATCCTGCCCCCTGTGTACAGTCCCAGCAACACTCAAGCACATCTTGGTTGGTTGTAGGACTAGCCTTACTCAGGGCATATACACATGGAGACACAACCAGGTTCTCAGGTGTCTAGCCGAGAAAGTTGAGTGCAAAAGAAAATCCATTAATGCTCAACCTTTCAAAAAACAAGAGGAGTGTCAGTTTTCATCAACATTTGTCCGGGAAGGAGACAAGCCGAGGACAAGCCCCTCAAACCCAGACCTGGGACCGCTGAAGCCCGCCAGGGATTGGCAGATGCAAGTGGACTTGGATCAGAGGCAGAGATCATAACAACTACTCTGCAACCAGACCTCGTCCTTTGGTCTAACTCCCAAAAACTTGCGTACGTCATTTAGCTGACGGTACCATGGGAGCAAGCAATTGAGGAAGTATTTGAGCGTAAGAAGCTGCGGTATGCCAACTTGGCAGCTGAGGCAGAGGACAGAGGCTGGAAGATCAAGGTGGTGAAGGGGCTTTGTTGCCAGTACAACAGCAAAACTGCTTAGAGAGATTGGGATCAGAGGGCAGGCGCAACAGCAGGCTATAAGAGATCTAGCTAACACTGCTGAGAGGACCAATAAAATGACATCACTTGGGCAGCTAAGGCAGTCAGCTAACCACAAGAGAAAAGAAATATTCCGCTCTTCTCCCCTCTGCTCTTCTTCCCTTTTCTGGTAGGCAGTGGGGAGGTAGAGCTTACAGCCTGATCCGGCGGGGAGGTGTGGGACGCCAGATCAGGCGCCTCCCTTCCGGCTCTCCTCTCTGCTCTCTCCTATCTTGTCCCTTTTGTCTTACTTCTCTCTATCACCTTTTCTATCCCTTTGAAGAAGTTAGGCTCCATAAATGCAAAAGAGGTAAGTATTATTTCTCAGTTGCAGTGAATAGATAGAAATAAACTGTAGGAAACCAAACAGAAGAAAGAAGAAGAGAAATAACAATTTAACATAAACCAGTGACACACTCCAGGGCCTGATCAACCCTGGCAGGGCCTCCTTGGATGAGGGTGTCTAGTGATAATGGCCGAAACACCCGATGAAACCAAGGTCCACTACTGACGATGTGTCCCAAATTTAAAATGATAAGCTAGATCAGATCTCTAATCCCTAAACCTAACCAAGGAAGGAAAATGGCAGATTAGCCTGGGTAAAAGACCAAAGGTTGAGGCACGCAACGATGTGTGCTGCTGGCAAAGTTTCTGGGCTGCCTTTCCTCATAACAGCCATCCCTCAAGAGTCTCTCCATCTAAAGCAATGCATTATCAGGGACTGTAACATCTAGTCCTTTTTACTGAATCGGATGTAAACTGTATGTTGGTTTTTCCTATAACAACTATTGGTATACCTAATGCTGGACAAGATGCAGACAGTGGACTGCTACAGTGGGGGGTTTTTTGTGGGATTTTTTGGTGCGGGCGGAGTGGGTGGGTGCTTTGTCATCTGAATTTAAGAGCCATTTCACAAAACTATAATCTCTGCAATTGCAGCATTGTTACTTCTACTGGGAAACAAGTCGGTGAGAAGAAGGTGATGATCAAGATGGGAAAACTTAGAGGAAAAAGAATGATGTAAGGGAAGCAAGGGACAAAGAAAAGAAAACAAGGAAAAAGAAAAGAGGTCTTATGTGAAGAGGTTGCAGAAAAGAGACACAGAGAGTGCAAAATTTAACATGAACACAATATATATCTATATATATCTATATATAGATATGTATATGTGTGTATATATGTATATGAAATATATAATATATTATAATTTATAATAAGTGGAAAATAGGTGAAAGAAAAGCAGAAGGAATATATAAATAGAGCCAAGAAAATGAGGTGAACAAAATTACTGAAAAAGTAAATTTACAGAAGAAGAGTGAACATAAGGCAATGCTGAAAGAGAGAAGTGAAGAGGAATTGAGGAAGCTTGTCTTGTGTGAGCTGCATGCTACTGATGGACTGCTCGATCTGGTGGACAAGGTCAAGAAAACAATCTGAACGAACCAAACCTAAAACACTGTGTCACTGACCTTTTTATCTTTCCAAATCATGCTCCAAGTGATCCTCAATACAACCATAGAGCTGCACTGGAACTGAATTCTCTATAACTTAATAAAGTGAACTGAACTCAAGAAACGTACGTAAATCATGCTTCTATACAGGGCAACGCTGAGCAGACTAAATAGAATTTAAGTAACAAGATGACTAAATTTCTCGTTCTGTTTCATGGCTCCTTTTCTTAATCACAGGCGAACCACAAACTTGGATATCCTTGCTCTACAAAAGAGTCTTTGAACACAGTCAAAATGTGTGCCTAGAGCACACAAGGCCTTTGAGTTTCTCATAGCCTGTAGGTATAAGAACCTAAGGGAATTGGTCTAAGGTTTACCTTTTCTTTTTCGTCTGCATTAAACAAACCAGAGAATTCCTTCATAAGTGAAAAGACACAGGCTGTATTGAAAGCAGATGTAATCAGTGTAGTTCAGTTTATATTGCTTTTGAATTTTGCTTTTAATTTACATGTGCTGACTTTTAAACGTTGACATCAACAAAACAGTCCCACATGCGGTATGAGGTTTATGGAATGAAACAAAAGGTGAGAGCTCAGAAGCAAAGGAATGATTATCCAATTTTAGATTCTAAATGTAATATGAAAAGAAGCATGCTCATATTTTGAGCTTTCAACAACATATAATTTAAAAAAAAATTATAGAAAATTAACAAACGTGTCTCTTGAAAAGGGCTTTTTTAATGCAGGTGTTGCTCTCTCAGTGGTCAACCATGTGCAGCAGCAGAGTTTGTTTTCCTTGTTTGTCATGTGATCCCATCCCCTTCCAGTACACTGCAGCAGTTAATCACAGTCTTAGCAGAGTGCTACTTATGTTCATGTTCACCTGAAAGTAAGTGAAGGCAAGGCTTCACTATAAGCCATCCACTGAATCAAAGCATGTTGCAAATCTAGGCCTCTAGAGTTTGCATTCTGAACCAGGAATGACCATGGTTTTATTGGTTTTTTTGTTTTCTTTCCTTCTCATTAGTGGTTATATTGTCACATTGTTGGAATAATTATACAACTGAAAAAAATGCATAGTTTGAATTCTTTAAATTCATGCAACATTTGTTACAGTTCAACCCCCAAACAATGCACGAAGAGCGAAATAATCTTGCTGAAGAGCATTACAATCAATACTGAGCCGTTCAAGCCACTGCTTGCACAGCAACGCCTGCTTCTGATTTTTAACATACTGAAAGAGAAACAGTTGGTGCCAGAGCCACAAGTTGTCTCATCCATCAAAGAAAAACTTGAAATCCACTTGAAAGATGACTGTACTGGAGCATTCAGAGATGAAAACAAATCTCACAACAAACTGTTTTGTTGTCTGAGAAATGAACCAGCGGAGCATCTACAAATACATCCTGAGTATGATATGTGACAGCTCTAATGTACACGGCAGAATTGCAGTTAGTGCATCGATGATCTCTTCAGACACTGTGCTCTTTTCTGTTTGAAACAAGGGACACAGCTAATGCCAGAGATTGCTTTCTGTATATGACATTTATCATTGTATATAGTATCTAGGAATTTACCATAACAATCATATAATACATGTCACTGCTGTGTTTACAGCCCCAAGGAAACATAAAATATGAAAATGTAGTAGACTAAAATATGAATCGGTTATTATCCAACTCTTTCTAACTAAATGTTTTAATGTACATTTCCTTCCATGAATATACCAAGTGAGGATTCTGTCTAAGATGCTGCAATGTTTTCATCAGGGGAAAAAAGAAGCACTACTGCTAATAGAATGAGGAACAAATAGAGGGCCATATGACATCCCTTAATTTTGCTTTTTTTAAAACTTTGGCCCACCCGCATCCCTGACAAGGATAAGCCCCACTGATGAGAAAGGGCTTCCCCACCTATAACTTTTCTGCACTCATAGCTAAGTGTGATATTTAAACCTGACACAGTCAAGAACATGGCTTTGGTTACTGTGACACAATAAAGGACCCACCCACACAGCACTGTAGGTTAAGTGTTTTTATTTCCAGCTGTCCTCCTGTTTCACACCACGCACAGTTTTGTCTTCTGGTCCTGGCGACATACTCAAATGGGGAGACATGATCACATGATGGAGGTCAGCTGTGTGGGTCAGCCTCTCCTGACACCACACCTTCAACCCACTGCTAAATCTCCTGCAGCTGAGCCACAAACCACACCCCACCACAGTTACATACTGAAACTAGCCCACAAAAATATATATTTTATGTCTCAGTTATAATTCCACTACAATACAGATACCTGCAGAGACTCACTTGAATGTGCTTATAATTACTGTCACAGCTCTGCGAGGCTCTCTGTCTTTCAAGCAGAGACACAGCGGTTCTAACAATAACTTCTCAAACCTTATCTTTGACTATACGCTTTATGGCTCAGTCCACGTTACACTACTGCTCAGAAACCAGCAGGACTTTTATTTCAGTAATAAACGTGTGGTTCTGTATGTGTGAGTTTGTAAATATGTCAGTATCTATAATCTGTCTGTCTCTCTTTTTCCAAGCTATAGAATGTTGTGTGTGTAAATAGTGTCAGATTTGAAATTTGTAATGTATTGAGGGCAAATCTAGAGTGCAATAGGACTTCTTGCAGGCCCAGGATCAAGAATATCTTATTTTGCACTCTACAACTCAGTTGACTAGCCACCATTATGTGGAACTAAACATTAAAATCAAATGGCTGGTTACCTTTGTCCAGTAATATTTTCAAGGTTTGTTCATCCAAGACGTCGGTGTCCTCAGTGGCCTGATTTATTGAAGTGGTCCCTGCCAGGGACACAGCACTAGCCGGTCAGTTGTCTACTGAAATCAGGCTGATATTTTTTCAGCACTGCCACAGCAGAGAAATTAGTTTTTCACTTCCCTGTATAAATTCTAATAAATCGTAATGCAACGTTTGCATTTATCTGATGTAACTGAGTCAAGAATCAAAGGGAACTAAATCAGGAGATAAATGAACGCTCAGTTCCTCCTCACTGTGCCAGTGGATATCTGGCTTTGTGCTACTCAATTAAAAGTTGGGTTATAAAGGTCCTGCATATTTTATTTTAATTTAATTAAGTCATTTGGAGAAGAGATAAACAAATGCAGGGGCTACGGCAACAAAGTCCTCTTAAACTTATGCAAAGAAGAAAACAATCATTCGGCATGTGTTGTGTGTTTTGAATGACTTGTTCAAAGTGGCTTAAAAGAAACCAGTATCTCGCTCAAAGACACTTCAGTCTGAGCAATATGTGCTCAGTGGTTTGCTGAATTCTGACCTGCACACATGCTTAAGGCGAGCTTTGGCATCTTCATCCTTAGGCAGCTTTGCCTTGATGCAGCTGATGGCAAGGCTGAGTTCCTCAGGGTCTGCACACTGCATCTCCATCAGCACATAGCCCTTAGAAGTAAACTAGGACAAGACCAGGAGTCAAGACTTGCTAAAGGTTTATGATTTATGTTGAGAAAAGGGACTTGATTTTCCAATAAAATTGCTCCATAAAACCAGAATATCACTCAGTGGAATCAATTTTCCTGCAGACACAAGGACAGCACTTTGCAGAAACCAGTCTTTATGCAATTTTCCTCTGGGCAATATTTTTTTTTCCTTCAGTGCCTGGTTATATCCTTGGTGTGTCTGCAATGATGTAACAGGTGAGACAATGGAACAGCAAAGGATGCATTTATTCACATTTTAGTTGGCACACATTTTGTCACCAAAATGGACTTATGTAAATACCTGTAATACCTTTTAAAACTGCAAATTCCTGCAAAAATCTATGCATATCTGTTCAAAATTATAATAACTCAGTCAAACAAGATATGTATATAGAATTAAAATTCATAACTTGGGATCACTACTTTCCTGAGTTGCTGTACAAGTCCATCTTAAGAACTGGATATAAAAGAGGGGGAAGTCGAATGGAATCTAGATTACATTTAGATTACATTTGTTTTTTCCTCTTTTAGTTTTACCATACATCTTTTTTTAACCCCATTTGTTTCAGATTGGGCTGTGGCAAAGACACTGACATATAAAGGAGGACTCAATTATTCAAATATCACCACCTCTCTTTGATAACTGGGAACTTTTAGCACAAAGATTGTATTTCTTTTTTTTTTTCTCCAGACTGACAGAAGCTGTGCACGGGACAACAACAGCCATCACCAAAATATTGATCTTAATATTTATGTATAACTCTCTTAAAAAGAAAAAATGATCAGATTTTAACATAAGACTGGACATTTGCAGTTGGTAATAGTCTCTCATAATTACATAACCATCTCAATTCTGTAAACATTCTGTTGCGTTTATTTCTCAAATTGCAAATTGCAAAGCCAGACATGCCAAGCACCTCCAAATGTCAGTTCTGTAAACATAAGGGATAAGTTGATCTGTGATTCATGAGTTTCAGCACCACTTTTTTCCCCAAATATCTATTTTTAAAGAACCCCCCTCACCTCTCTCTCATTTCACCTGTTGCTCCATGTAACCGGTCATTATACCACTCCTGCTGCAGATATACAACAAATTAAATCTTTCTTTCCAGGTCTCTGAAACTATACTAGAGAGATGAACACAATTCTTCAAAAATGTATTCCCTCATTTCGTGTTTTGATGAAAGTGGAGGAGAGTGCTGTCTTTATCTCTGCCAGGTGGTTATTTGGGTTTAGATCTAGTGACTATAATTCTTGTTATTTTCACATTCATGAAGCCATTCAGCGACCCTTTATACCAGATGGATACAGACACGATGATCCTGGAAGAGACCACTCCTATAGGGCTAGAAGTGTTTCGTTATAGGTTAAAGACAATAACTCAGGATGCATTTGGATTGTCTCACTGAGGGGGGCAAAGGTTAAGTTTTTTCCTTTAAGTTGTCAAATTGTTTGTATGAGTATGTAATGAATCAGCTGTAATGAATTAACAGTTGAAAAAAAAAAGCTTTGGGGGAAAATAGAAGTTTTATCTTGGTGGCTTTGCTGACCTTTATGTCAAACTAAACAGACAAAAGAAAAGAGAAAGAAACGACTGAAACGGCATCAGGACCAATAATCATTTGGCCTGAACTCCTTCATCCTATTAATGAAGCAGAAACAATGGCAGTTTTTGCTTTCAGTGATGGTGCTGAATGGGAACAATGGACAGGATTTTCCAGAACAAGCACCATTATAACTGCTTAATGCAAACTGCTTTTTCAGAAATCTTAATGAGACCCACACTATCTGTGGTGCTTTTGTCTCTTGATTTAAGCCTTAAAACTGAAGCATGACCATCAGAATGTCTGACTGATGTCGGTTTATGGTAAATTTAAAGACAATTTAGACCACAGTAATTGTTTCAGACTGGAAGATTTCTTCGCTCAAAGTGAGACTCGTCTTGCAAGTTTGCTGAACATTATGGGCACTTATGATAACTGCAGGACAATAGGGAATTACCTATGCTCAGTTTTATTGCATTTTTCATTTTATAACAAATGCTTGTATAGTGTCTCTTGGATAAATTGATAGATTTTTTTTTAAGATTTGTGAAAGATGGAGGTTCACTGTGAAGTGTGAACCTTTTTGTCATCACTATCTTGGTGGCGTGACAAGTGAGAGGCAGATCAGGACTGACAAATAAAGGACAAGCGCAAGATTATACAATAGTAAGTAGGTAATCATGTGTTAGACCCATATTAAAGTATTATCTGTCTCTTTGACTCTAACTGAGACTGTAATTTACAAAGCCAGTGTTGAAGCTAGCAACTGAGAAAATTAACTCATCAGAGATCAAAGGAGCAGCAAGGCTAGTTTCCCATAGATGTCAATACAAGCAGAGTTGTTTGCCAGAGGAAAAAGAAAAAGATTTGGACTTGTAAGTGCATAAAGTACATTCGGGTGGTACATATACACTGCATTGCAATCTATGTTATAATTATGCATGTGTCTGATTCCTGGCATATATTACATTTACTCCAGTTTGGGCCATAATCCACATCCTCTTGGGTGCAGTCATATTTTGCAGCCATATGTTGTCATCTGTTTCAGCTCCCGAATAGGGAGTATAAAACAGTAGATAAGGCCCAACAGTTCGCTGCATTGGGTTAAAGGGGGAAAGGGAGCAGTGAACCGAGGGTAGCGACCTGTGAATTGTGATGTTGCTTCTGTTGCCCATAGCTTCAGGTGCATGAATAAACTCAACAAATATAACAGTAAATCAACAGTAATAGTAGTTTACAGGTGTTTTTTTTTATGTTTTACTATGTGTGCGTGTGTGTGTGTGTGTGTGTGTGTGTGTCTGTGTGTTCAAGCTTTAAAGGACATACCTGCAGGGCAGTGTAGAGGGAGCTAACTGCTGCTATGTATGTTTTCTTACTGTAGTAAAGGTTGCCATCGTGCAGTAATACACACAGCCTTTGGTCAATTGGAGGCAGAAAGCTCAGATTAGGTGCATGGCTTTGATCGCTTGATTTATGGGTCTACCTCCATGAAAAGGAGGAAGAAGCGATAACATGGAAAGGGAGGGAAGCCTGGCAGGAGGAAGAGGAAGTAAAAAGAGCAAGTACTTGTTGAAAGCAGGGAGCATCGGCATCCCATAAGCAAAACTATTCTCTAGTGTCTTGAGGGAGATGCACTGGGGAGAAGTCACAAGGTTAGTCCTCCTGGGAGTGTGTTCTGTTTGTTTCTCTCCATTGTGATTCTTTACATCATCTTTCTCCTCAGTCTTTACATCCTTTTTTTCTTGGCTAATGTCAAGATACTGATTTGACCTTTTAACCTCTCATTCTTTGCTCTGTTTCCATAGGAGTGGTGGCTGTTGTTGGATGGGACATAGGCATCTCTGGTTTTGTTGTCCTTTTGCTGAATCTCATTTTTCTTTCTTTCTTTCTTCTTCTTTTTGGTTATTAATTTTTGTGCAGTGATCACTCATGAAGCTGCAGGGATACACGTTCAATTATGAAACCTTCCACCAAGTCACAGCATTTATATGCAACTAACTGGCAACAGCAAAAAGAATAACACACAAACAAGTTGATACAATACTGTATATGCAAGATAGATATAGCCACTATGATGTTACCTAGTAGGTAGTGACTTGAGTGTTTTAGCCCTTCCTATAAAGTCAATTCTGTTTATTTGAACGTTGTGTTTTCTGTAGAAGAAACATTTTGTTATTCATCCAAGTGACTTCTTCAGTTTCAGCTGACTGCAGGCTTCTCCAACCTTGTGAACAAAACATCATGCTTCAGTACGAAACTTAGTGATGTTTGTGGCGTGACGCGCAGCATCGTAACCTCTAATGTTGTAAACTGTTGGATGTGCTTGGGGGGAAAAAGCTATTTTATAGCATGAAATAGTGCTGATTGCATCTTGCTGACATCTGCTCTGTCAGTTGATTTATAAAGTGTTCTACTTGCAGCTAGCAAACAAATACATTGTTCTTTCCACATATGTAAAGACTATAACTCCACCAGCTGTAAAGGTCAAAACTGTTGTGCCACACATGAGTGAGTAAGACGCAAAGAGCCTATGGTAAGAATATATAGCAATTTAAAACACTTGAAATTATGAAACTCATGTAGTACCTTTAGAGTAAGATATAGGGTTTAGGGTGTTTTATTATACTAATGTCTGTGCCCCATGCTGTCTTGTCTGTCTATACACTGTCGTTTTTGAGTTTTGTTTTTTAATGTGTGTATTTACTGTATAGACTGTTCGTGTTATTGAGTCTTATTTTGTGTTTTACAAGCATAACTATGGATAGACATTGAAAACTAGCTTAGACGATAAATGCTATCATGTGTGGCATGCTTCATGTACTGTAAGAATTCCATTATTCCTTTCTTTTTATCTTTCCTGACTGGTTTTTTTTTTCTAGTTGTGCTTTTGTCTTTGTCACTACTGGTATCATTAGATGATATCTGTGGCCCACACGTGTTGCACAGGTAGTCCAGCACCTCCAAGATGGCTTATCCATATGTGCTCTCACAAGAAGGTTTTCTGTTTCCCAGCACAGAGGAGATAACAGAAGATGAGCAGTTACATGACAGGGTCATAGAGGGTCCAGCGTCAGCTCATTGGTATGATTGGTATTTACTTGTTTGTGTGAGGAGGAACAAGAGGAGCAACAGCAGAGCCGTTCAAAAGAACCTCAACTGGGCTAATCATGTGCATGATTCTGACTTAATGCAGGTGACATGGGGATCTCCCATCATTTAACCCTCGGAGGTTAAATGATGGGAGAAGCGGGCACACTCCGTTTTGTGTAACTATTTTTAAATCCCTGTAGAACCGGAACCTCGTAAGCTAGCGCAATAATTTTTTTACATATGAAACCGGAGGAGTTGTACTTACATCTTATGCCATCAACTTGTGCTAGGTCATGGTTTCCTTCCACATATAGCTTTGCAAAAATTGCATGAAAAGTGCTTGCAGGAACAAAAACATAATATTCCAGAAACACACTTTGCCGATTCGATCAGCTGTTTGTAACACTTCCTACATTGAAATAGACGTCAGCGCAAACGATCGCATGTCCGCCATTACCTGCCCGAAACCGGAAATGATGTCATTTTCGCGGAAAATGTAGTTTTTTACTTGTAGGCCTTGAAAGCCTATACTGGTGTTTTTAAAAGTCATGTTTGACTTTATGCTCTGCTGAATAGTTTCTGGGATGCTTAGAACTCAAATTGCACTGCTTTAAATAGTTTATTTTGATGCACATGCTGTTTTTATAGGATTGTTTTTCGTTTTTTCTGCAGTATATAAAAATTGGTGTATCTCAAAAATAAAACTATGAAGACACTCAAAATAAATTTCCTGTGGTTGTAAACTATTTTTTGCAACTGTTTTGTATTTAAAGTTTTGAGGGATAAACCTCCCAAATTTCTCTAATTAGAAATATATCTAAAAAAACCCAAAAAAAAACGATTTTCAATTTTTCTGTAGTTTATTGCACTTTTTTGCAATTTATGTGGTTACTATGGATTTAATGCATAAATATTATTAAAATTTGGGCTATAACAGTTGTATTGATGTATAGCAACTTGAAATGCTCCCAAAAATGGCACTACAGCATGTAAAAATATAAAGTAAGCTCTGGCAGACTTGGTTCTATGGTAGGTCTTAAAGCGTTAAAGGGACCTGTGCTCATAGCCCACCAACATGCAGGTGTTTTTCAGGATGGGTTTTTTTGTTTTGTTTTCCGTTGGGCATGTCTGAGGATATTGCACAGCTGTTTCTGAGTTGGGCTTCCACTGCTGCCTCTGAAGACTTTCTTGGATCTCGGTTTCTGGATTTTGTGCCATTCTAAGCATGAGGAAGGAACAAAGAAATCTTAATTAATAACAGTAACTTACTTAACTGGGGATAATTAACTGTGTTTTGCACCTTTTTTCCTTGTTACCTGTTTGATGTTTTGTTTTTGCTTTTGGCTTAAACCAGTGGTTCTCAAACTTTTTACATCATTCCCCACATGGCAGGAAGAAATATTTTCACAACCCCATCTAAACACAACAATGACAAAAAAGCTTAGCTCGAACTCTATTTCTATAATTAACTCATTCACAATTAATCCTTCAGTAATTTGTTTTAAACAAACAACTTTCATTTCAGACAACTATTTGTAACTTTTGTCACTAGACTGCTTTATTAGTCTGCACCACTTCTTCAAAAAAGCAACAAGTTAAACAGAATGTGAACATTGCCAAGCATGGAAAAATAAAGTTCAGTCTTAGTCTTATAAAAAAAAAAGAAATCCAGAAACTTGTGAACAGAGATGAAAAATATATAATTTAGAGTTTAATACTATTCACTCTTAGTGGCTGCAGTGTGCCTATTTTTGACTGCAGAGGTGTGGAGGGGCGTGGTCTGCGGCGCACCTGAGCGGCATCCCCAATCGCGGGCTTAAACCAGAATGAAATGGGTCCTGTTGTTGTTGTTGATGTGTGTAGGCTGTAGTTGAAAAGCTGCAATAAAGAAGTGTACTGAAAAGTGCGAACATGTGGTCAGGTCTACACTTCTTTATTGCGGCTGTCGACTTACACACGCGGCCGCAGCGGATGCGCATATTGTAATGCAACTGCCGCAAATTTCTTTGTTCCGCCATAAAAGTGATTCCGATGTTAAACATCTGTTTCGCATGACTTTTCTGCCAGGTAACTTGCACCCCACCTGTCAGAACTCTGCGCCCATCCAGTGGGGCGGGCCACAAACTTTGAGAACCACTGGCTTAAACTATTAAAGAACCTTAGGAACATACAATTAAGTGAAACTACCAAAAAAAAAATATCCCTAATGGCACTTAAAGAACTCCAGATTCTTTCAATACTTTTAAGACTAGGTTTAAACATTTCCTTTGTGATAAAGATATAGTTGGTGTTAGCTGTGGTGTGTGTTAGTGTTGGATCAGGTGACCCTGAAACAGCCCTTAGTAATGCTGCTATAGCCTGTGGCTACGTCCACACGTACACGGGTATTTTTGAAAACGCAGATTTTTCTATGCGTTTGCACCTTTCGTCCACACGTAAACGGCGTTTTCGATCACTGAAAACTGAGATTTTTAAAAGCTCCTGCCAGGGTGGAGATTTTCGAAAACTCTGTTTTTGCGTTTATGTGTGGACAAGGAAAACAGAGATTTAGTCATGCAATGTCAAAGGTGTGCACCTTTTTGACATGACACTGTGCGCCATGTTATTGTTTGCATGAGATAGACCCTGTGCACGAGAAAATGCTAACTTCCTGTTTTAAGACCGGATGTAGAGTTGTACATTTCCGGTAGCTTTATTTTGCGGTCAATCGCTACTGCGAAGATGGACTCTAAAATCATGTCCAAAATACGGAAACGGAAAGATCACTTTAAATTACAAAGAGCAAAAGGTGGGAACGCTCACTATTGCTGTGTACTGCTGGGCAGAAATTTAACAAGGTATTAAGATGCCACTCCTTTCCCAAAGATCCTGAATTGCGTGCACAATGGCTGATAAAAATCAGAAGGGACGGTTTAACAGTTACGACCAGCTCTAGAGTGTGTTGTCAGCATCTTGAGACTGGAGAGATCTTTGCATCTTCCCCTGGGAAGCATTGTCTTCAGCCGAAAGTTGTTCCCTCCTTATTCCACTGGAATAATTTTTCGAAAAAGACAGAGTGACCCGCAGTTTGGGAGCGCCGTCCTCGACCTGTTAATACCGTGGCTATGGCAACCGAGGATTAGAACACAGATGAAAACAATGTGTCTGATATGCCCATCGCTAGTTGTGCTGAGTCTGCTCCAGCCTCCATCCCCCTGATTGAAGACCACGACTATGCAGCAAGTCCTTTGATTGCGGTAGGCCGCATTAAATATGAAACTATGTCAAGGGAGATCAAGGAGCTCAGGCAGCAGTTTGAGTCTTATCACTTGACTCTGGGATTTGGGATTTGCCACATCACCTGATGACATTCGGTATTATACAAGGTAAGAAATCCTTAAGTTTTCAGCTAGTGACCAATGGCCTTATAACATTTCCACACAAATGTGCATTTTAACACGAGGCTGGCGGTATGTGTCAAGTTGTAATGTCATCTGAAAGTTAGCAATAGCTGTAGAAAAAACTCTAATAACATCCACCACTTAAGTGCAGATTTCCGTCATATGAGCATTTGATGGCCTTTTGGAATCTAATCCAAGAGGCAACAAGCAGGATGATGAGGGTCACCAGTGGTCAGAAGAGCCTTGCCACCAGCACATCCACCGAGAGCCCTGTAAGCAGACCAACTGTAAGTTCTACAAAATTGCTATCTACTTGGTCTGTGTGGGTTGCACATTTTTGCTGGTGACTGACCAGCCTTTTTGTCCAAGCAAGCTCAAATGTCAGAGGTGGATGTCCTTAGAACCCAGTCCATTGCACATCTGAGGGTCCACGTGGAAAGGCTGATCAGGAGGGTTAAAGAAAACCAACTTTTTGACACTGTCATCCCTCTCTCTGTTTCTGGGAGTATAAACCAAATTTTTACTGTTGCATGTCTCCTCACAAATTATCAATACGGGCCCCTGGTCAAAAAATGGGTGGTTGATTAAAAGCTTGAAATGAGTGTAGAGTAGTCTACTTTGTAGTATGTGGGAGAAGTAGCCAGTGTTGGGAGAATACTTTGCAATTGTATTTAGTTACTGAATACTGAATTCTTGCCTTGAAATGTATTTTGTAGCATATTTCATTACTTTGTCTAATCAGAGTACTGTATTCTGAATAGACTTTTAGAATATTGTTATTATTCTAAATTCATGTATTTAGTTACTCCCCAGCAATGGAAGTAGCAAATTTTGTTACTTAAGTAAAACTGATGAACAGCTAACACACCCCCTTTCCTGGTTAAAGTTCAATAATAAATCACTTGATGTTTTACTGTTACTCTGCAAATAAAACTGCCTTACTTTAACCACATTGTCTTTTGCTCTGTTCTGTGTGCTTCTTATTGACTGCAGTGGATTTTGCAACGATGCTAAATACTGTTTCCCTGGCATTCTGAAAGAAAAACACACATAGATTCCAAATTATCAACTGCATCTGACATACTTTGAGTTTTATAACAGTAAACATATCAAAGTTTTTCTACAAAAAAAACATGGTTTGAACACTATGACTGCCGATATTAATACTAACACAAAACTAGTCTGTGTGAACTCTTCACCAAACCTGATTTTACCAACAGCTTTCTATTTTGATCAGAAAACACCACAACAGGCAAATAATACAATGGCCCTTGCCCACCACGTAAGTTTACGACATTAAAGTCAAGAATGACAAGCTACCCATTTATGATACTACAAGGTATTTGTCCATGTACAGGTGAAAATAGAACATATCTACCTTACGCTTCATTGTCTCCATCAAACCCTCATCCCTCTGTATTCTTTGTATGAAAACATCTTCTTGAGTGGAGACTACAAAATCGTACCAACTCATACCTGTAGTTAGCAGCTGGCCCTGAACTTGCCAATAATAGGCATGTTTTGGTTTTAGCTGCATTGTCCCACTGATGACCTTGCAGTAAGGTGCATCTACATAACTTTTAATGTTTGGACATTTCATTTCTACTAGGCCAAACTGAGGTTGCTCCAAGGGGTCAAAAATGATACCATCTGGTGATGCACCAATCCATGGTGCATCTGGGTGCACCACAAATCCACATTTGTAGTGGTTCACTCATTTTATCTGACAGTATTCCCAGATTGCATCTGCCTCTAACTCTAAACCCCTCTTCATAGGGCCTGTCTGGTGAGTACCTTTTAAGATGTGTTCCGCCAGCAGCTCTTCAGAGGGCTTGCCCACATGACAGATCTCTCTAAAACGAGATGCAGTCACTCGTGGTCTCCGTACATTATACCAATCGGCACACTCACTCTGCTCTCGCGTACACATTCTATGCTCTAGGACATTTCCAGGGTCACCTCCAGACTTTTCATGTGCAGCTGTTGCTTCCTGGAACAGACAAACATGCACTCTGATGGTTTCAGTCTGTAGTCTTGCAGTGGCAATGGCTGCGTCCCAATTAAGAGACCGCACGCTTGAAGTACGCATTTTGAGTGTCACCGCCACACGACGACGGCTGTCCCAATTCGAAGTGTACTCCAAATGCGTACTCCAAATGCGCCATCGATTTCCCCAAATATCAAGCGTGGTCCGGTGCACGCTTCGTGGTCCCATATATCCCACAATGCATAGCGCGACGCAGCCAAGTCGGTGCGTAATGATGTCATCAGCTGCAGAGGAGGTTGAAACGGCGGCGGAGGACAGCAACACCCGCAAATGTAAGTTATGTGTGAAGGAGCGAAACAAATGCCAAGATGTAAAAGTTAATGGAAGGTTAATAGTAAATGTCAAGGTGAATCATGTGACACCTGTCGGACTCACGTGACCATAAATGCACAGACCCGCAAAGCTGTGAATCCTGTACCAGACGGAGGGCAGTATGAATAGAAGTATCACCACTACAAGTGCAATCAACTGTACTAATATGACCCTTCCTGAGCCGCAAACAGAAATGTCAACATATACCAGGCAGGAATGTAGCTGTGTCCGCAGCACATCATATATACATTTGCAACGGTTATCACACCAGCCATGTCAAATATTTTAAAGGGGATATTTTAAAGTGCCCTGAGACGACTTTTGTTGTGATTAGGCGCTATCTAAATAAAACTGAATTGAATTGAATCAAAAATATGACAGAGAACCCCCTGACCCCAACCTAGGGCCTGATAAAGTAAATGTTCTGCCCCAGTCAGTGCTGCCCCTGTCCCGCAATAAACCGTTTTGCCTGACATTGCAGTGTTTATGTCCCACACAGCTGTATATGCTGAACAGGCGGCAAACGGAGAACTGCTAAAACAGAAGTGCAGGATGGTGGGGAATGTAATCCAATGTCATGCTGCATTACAGGGACCAAGGAGCAGACGGCAGACCTCATCCAACTCCGACGTGACAATGAGCACCTGTTCACGGGTGCGAAACACTCAGCCGCAGTGGGCTGGAGGTACAGCAACAGTATGAGGTTTACAATTATTGAGGCACAAGGGACAGTGAACTGTCTGCCCTGTGGTCCCAATCCAGTACATCCTGCTGTGGATGCCATAAACGGAATGACCTGATATACATGTGCTCTCATATGTCGTCTGTCAGAGAAATCGTGGAGAAGATGGACCTGGCGGGGAAAATCTCCCCTGTGCAGGCCAAACGCATATGGGAGAACCTGAAGAGGAAATACAAAGTATGTACAGTGGTAGTGACAGATGTAACTCCACACGGAACACTGAGAAGTCACCTATGTAAACCTGCAATGTTGCTGTTGTTGCCAACTGCCACTTGTGATGTACTCTGCCCTCAGGAGTGCAAGTATCCAGCGACGGGCGAGGGTGCAAGTGGGAAGCCCACTGCCGCAACATGGCCCTGGTTTGGTGCCATGGATGAGGTGCTAGGAGAGAGGCCCTCCACCAGGCCACCTGTCCTAATCTCCTCCATCCAGGAGGACACACCAGGGCCCAGTGCAGCAGTGGGCAACCCACTCCCACACCAGGAGGGACAGGAGGATGAGGAGCCGCCTGAGGCACGGGTGGCGAAAAGGAGGAGGGACGGGGAGGATGAGCTCATTGCCCTAATAAAAGAGGACATGGCTCAGCAACGCCAAATGGAGGAACGGAGAGCCGGGAGGATGGACAGGCTAATAGGTGTCCTCGAAAAGCTAGTGGAGCAGAAAAAGGACTGAGTTGTGTCCACAGACAGCCACTGTACATAGCTGCACTTTATTTATGCTGGCACCCCAACCTTTGTTTTGTACAAACATGATTATTTCACTTGTGTAAATAAAACAGCCAGAACATCCCAACTGTGAGTGCATCTCTGTCACAAACTACATAACACAATTTCGGGGGGCCTGACCTATTGCACATGGCAAATTGTGAAAATAAAAACAGTGCAACGTAAAACAAAACATGATTGTGGGAAATGCACTGCCCACTGTGGTCCAGGATAAACCTGAGTGTCCCAGCATGCACATACATCATCAACCAGGCCTGACATTTGCCTGAGCAGGGAGTCTTGGGCAGTGCTGCTTGGTCCGCTGGACCAGGACCAGAGAGATGAGGGAGGTGGCACAAGTAAGACCCCCGGTTCGCATAGCCAGGTACTGAGTGGAGCATCCCACATAGGCGTCCCCAGATGTTGCTCAGGCATGCTCATTCCCACTCTCCACAGCATCATCCTCCATTTGGGTCTGCAGGGCTGGTGAAACTGACAGCTGCCATGTCACTGGATTGTAATCATGGTGGTGGGAAAACGACATGGTAACAACAAGCATGTTAATACAGATCTGTCACGTGAAATCCCAGCACTGTGCAGATGCACCACTAAGGGATACTTGCCTGCTGACAATAATCGTGGTCTGGGGGTACCTCCTCCAGGGCAGACACCTCAGCAGATAGCTGGTCCCGCCAGTGTGCACCACTGACTGCCTCCACACCAGTCTCCCCATCATCTTGGGCATCATCCTCGGGCTCCTCATTCGGGGCCACAATGTCACCAGCACCGATGCAGATGTTGTGCAGCACGGCACATGCTGTTATGACCTGCGACAGATGTTTAATCTTGTAAGTACAGTGTACATGCCAGATTATACACTACAGTTGCCATTATGATTCGACAAACAACAATGATGCTCGTATTAGCGTGACGTACATGTGGCACGAAGGTGTGGTGCACCTCCAGCGCTTGCAGGAAGATGACACGGAACCTCGTCTTCATCATTCCAAAGGCACGCTCTATGACAGAGCGTGCCCTGGAGTGATGTGCGTTAAAGCGCTGGGCTCCCGCACCGTGGACTGGCCTCTTGTAGGGGGTGATGAGGGGGAGTGGATGTTGGAGACATAGGTACCCTCCACCTGCAAGGATGAAATGCCCTGGGGGAGGGTAACGGGCCTGTCGGTACAGTGGGCTGTGGCGGAGGACCCTGGAGTCATCACTGACCCCGGCCAGCCCACATGTGTATCGACAAAGCGGCCCTGATGGTCATATACCGCCTGCAGGATTATGGACGGGAACAACTTCCTGTTCCTGTAGCACTGACCGTCAGGGCCGCTGGGGGGCTTGATGCGGACATGGCAGCAGTCAATTGCACCAGCAGCCTTCACAAAGGCCCTGTGGCCTGCCATTGGATATGGCATCTAGGTCTTCTGTGGTCCGTGGGAGGTGGATGACCTGGTGGCGCGTGGCCATCACCTCCTCTGTGACCCTGTGCACGATGCGGTGGACAGTGGAACGGGGTATTGCGAACACCCTGGACACGACCCTGTAGGCTGCTCCACTCGCCAGCCAGAAGAGGAACACAAGGGCCTCGATCGGGGCACCCCACCCATGTCTCCGTTCCTGGTTCAGTAGATTCAACAGCGCTGTCACAGACTCCCTGCTGAGGCGGAAATCAGGCCTGATGTCCTCATTATTGAAGAATCTGTCCAGGACTGGGACACTCAGGTTAATCCTGCAGTACAGGGGTCTGGTCTGGTGAAAGTAAATACAGGACATGACAGACATTCTTTTATTCTAGTTATTATTCTGACTGTTGCTGTTCTTATTTTCGCAGGCAGTGGACACTGTGCTTGTGGTGACATTATTTGGTTTTTTGGTTAATTGCACGTGTGTGGCATTTCCTGGGCTGTGCTGCTGCAGTGTGCTGGCTGTGGGCGCACACACTCCTATTTGGGACTCACATCTACAGTGGCATATATCAGGGTGTTACGCTAGTACACAGGTACACACGTCAAATATCTCAGGGGGGAGGAATGTTGCCATGTATTTATCACTGTAACTGCACGTGGTTGTCCCGTAGTCGCAACAGGATCATTCGTCTGTGACGGGTGGGTTGTTGGGGCTCTTCCATTAGCAGGAAAATTACACACGCAAGGACGTGGTCTGTGTCCATGTTGCCGATCGGGAGGGGTGGTACGGGCAGGCACAGCTGGTGACGCGAACTCAAAGGGTAGACCGTCCCATTTCACGAGCCTCTCACTTCCGTACGTCCCGTTCTTATAGTACGCACCGTCCGTAGTACACATAGTGCGCGTACTTCAAGTGTGTGGTCTCTGAATTGGGACACAGCCAACGATGGAGGAGGTGGAGCATTATGGAGGATCTGCGCTTTCTCTTTGGCTGGTTGCTTATAAGAAAGTGGACTTCCTTGTTGCACCTTGCCAAACAGTGACTCCACAAGTGGGATATCGTCACTTATTCCCATGATACAGATCATAGGCCGGTCAGCATCAGAGAAAGTTTGGTACACTTCAGATACCCGCAGAACAGAGAGGTCAGGAAGGTCCCCGTAAAGGCCTTTGTACAGTTTGCTCCTGGATAAAGAAAACACACACATATTTTAAATTTAGCAGGAAATCTACTACAATTACAGGTACAATGATAGCAATATTTTTTTTATACAAATGAACATTATGACTAATGATTAGAGGTGTGAGATTCGAAAGACACCTGCTGAATGATATGTAACAAAATGTTTTCAGATTAGAATTCAGATACAATGTGATGATGTCATAGGGCCACTGGGGGACAAGAGATAGATTTTCTTATTCATTACATTTGCCATGGCATATCAAAACTTTAAATTTATAAATGCTGAAACCAGTCATTTTTATTAGTTGCTAGGCCCTATAACTCACTATATTACAACTAGAATCTGCCTGAAAACACTAATAAGTTGCCCCCCATTCTGTATTAAATATTATTGCCCCATCGAATGTTGTGATATTATCTGAAACCCCATCAGTAGCAAGCATTTACCGCACTCCCTCTGTGGTCTTTCTTGTTTTGGGCTTGGCTAAGAGCACAGCCATCTTCTCAACAGGGCTAGGCTTTATTCCCTAATACAATATGATAAAAATTAATTATAAAATATAAAGTTACATTAAAAATATTGCGATGATTGCACTCACCATAACTCTGGGCTTATGCCACTGTTGTTCACCTTCAGTACAACTTAACATCAGGGGAACGACTTGGACTTCCAACTGTAAATAGTGTGCAGATTGAAACAGAAGAGCAACACAATGGTTGCACAAAGCTTTTTCAGCCTTGCACGTGCAGGAGAAGTTCAGCAGTTGCACAGGCTGCGAATCTTTTAGGACCACCTACAAAGTACAATATTTCAATGTATTTAATATCATCAGTTAATATCCTTAGAAAGTATTATCCATTTCTAAAGAAAGCATGTTTGCCCAATGCACTTATTTCTGAACACCTCCCTGATATGACAGCCTGACATGATCCTAGCAACAATATCAATAGCCTACAACCTATTACCGTATTTTCTGGACAATAGAGCGCACCTGTATATAAGCCGCATCCGCTCTATTTTTTTTTTTTAAATTTAAAAAAGATATGCAAGCCGCACCGGGCTATAAGCCGCAGATATCTATGTTGAAAAATTAGATATTTACTGCATGTACAGAACAATTTTGTACTGTAAATGTACAGGTATGTACCTGAACAGATTCTTTCCGAACAGTGCCTTTTAACACAGCAGCAACTTTGCTGATTAAAATAGAACAGAACCAAGAGAAAATAACCGGTATTTATTTACCTTAATTTCTCCTGTGTTTGAAACCACAAGTCACTTTAATCATCTTCGCTGAAACCCATGAATCTTCTTCAGTGTCGGAGTTGAACAGCCTCAGAAGTGCTTCGTCACATCTGTCTCCATCAGTCTTGCTCTCCATATCACTGTCATCCTCCGGTGAAGTTGGCTCTGAAGGTGCACCGCTCTCTTCGGGTAGCAGTCCAGCCTTTCGGAACCCGTTGGTGATGGTGGATTCTTTCACAGCATTTCACAGCTTTAAATGCCCGATTCACACTGATGTCAAGTGGCTGCAAATACTTTGTTGTACCTCCAAGAATCACAGCTGGAATGGAGTTTGTTTTCTTGATCGCTGCTGTCACAGAATCTGTGATGTGGGCCCTCATGCTATCCAAAACAAGCAGTGCTTTTTTCCACCCTTTGGTGTTAACTTTGACCACTATGCCTTTCGGGAGTTGTTCTTTTGGCATAGTTATGCGCTTAAAAACCACCATTGGTGGAAGTTTTTGTCTAGATGCTGTGCATGGCAGAACGCAGGTGAAGCGAGTCCTCTCGTGGCCTGTTGTTTTCAACAACACAGATGATGCACCTGTCTTGTTAACGGTCCTGGTCAGAGCCATTTCAAACGTTAACGGGACTTCATCCATATTGATTATGTTGTCTGGTCCGATAGAGTTTTCTTGTATCTTTGTTTCAACAAATTTGTGGAAGTTTTCAACTTTTTCCTGATAGTCAGGGGGGAGTTGCTGACAGAGTGTGGTCCGTACCCTGATGGACAGGTTTTTACGTCTCATAAATCTGAAACACCATGACGGCCCAGCTTTGAAATCTTCAATATTCATTTTGCGGGCGATTGTTTTGGCTTTCAGTCGGATCTGTACAGTGGATACACCTCGGCCACTTGCTCTTTGTGTGTTCACCCAGTCCTCCAGGACATTTTCAAGTTCAGGCCACCTGAACCAGAGCTGAACCAGGCTCTAACCAGAGCGCGGTGGAAGAAAAATCCACAGGATAGCCGCACCTTTGTATAAGCCTCATGGTTCAAAACCTAGGAAAAAAGCTTATAGTCCAGAAAATACGGTACATTATGCATTATATACACTGAACACAACAATTTCACACAGCCTCTTTTTCATGATCATTTGCTGAGTTTGTGAGATTTCTGTTTTCCTCATAGACCTGAAGCACTCTGCCCTGACCACCACTTCTCCTGAGCCCTGATCTTTGTCAGACACTGCAGAAAAACAATTTTAGTAAAGTTGGTAATAGAATAACATGTTAGTTGGTAGTATAAGCATAGAAACTGTAATAGAAACATATATAGACCCTTGAAGCAGATGTTTTCATAAAAAAATCAAATGATCAATTTTGACGTTTGAAGAGTGTAGATCGATTTGTTGTTTACATCACTCAACACAAACAGAACTGCATTACAAAATGAGAAGACGCATCGTCCTCATTCAGAAGCACATCTCTGTATAGTCACAGTTCTTATGATTTAAACAGGCAAATGTTCAACATTCAAACTACAGGTGAACATTAGTCAAAGCCAGATGTTTCCCCCGTTATGTCAATGTCAGCTAGCACAGTCAAGTACACACCTACCCTACACAGCATGTCAACAAACTGAAAAAAGCCACAGGATATAAAAAAAATAAATGAATGATTGCTGTTAAGGGTCTCTATATATTAGTATTTACGAAGGGTAGTTGTGACTTACCTTCAAAATTATACAAATACTGAGAAATATAAAATTTGAATCCTTTTTCTCTTTTGCTCTGAGGCACGGGGGAAAAAGTATCAGCAAGTCGATCAACATCATTTACAGATATATTGGGTAAATGCCCAAGACATCTAGAGAAATGTAAATCGCCGCTGGATTCATCCATCGCAGCTTGATTCGTTCATTTGGTTGACTTGTTAATCTGACTATCTGCAGTTTTTACACACTTACATATACACACGCAGTTACTGTCCCTCCATTTAGAAAGACAGAGGCGTCACGGTGAACTTCAGACGTGGCTTCAACATTCAACACAGCCGCTGTCACAACCCAAATCCCGACATCGGTTTTGAATAAATGTACTTTTCTAAAAATTTTAAATTTATGTATGCTGTATGCATTTTGTTCATTCCTAAGTTGTGAATCTACACCAACCAAAATATTGTCTTTAGTTATTAACATTTGAAATATTGAATGCACTTGAAAAGTAACACAAAATTATCTGCCTTTCCAGGAAAAAAAAAAAACTTTTCGGAAGTACTTAAGGTTTCATGAGGGTACAAAACACTGTTTAGTCTTTCCCTCCCAGGCTTCTAGACTTCTGATTGGCCACCATTTCGTTTTTAGTGTTTACATGTGGACGGAGATATTTTTTCAAAACGGCACGCGTGGACGGGATGTTTTTAAAAAACTAACACGGAAAATCTCAGTTTTCAAAAATCCCCGTGTACGTGTGGACGTAGCCTTAGACTGCTACAAGACTCAACGTGATACATTGCCATGCACCTTGATACACTGTTCATATACCACTGCAGCATGTCATTAAATTATGTCCTCTCTCTCAGGCTGTGGTTTGTTCCGTCTCTCTATGCTCTCTTTTCCTTTTCTCTTCTCTTTCCCCTCATCTCCCATCCACCAACAACAGATGGCTGTTGCCCCTTGCTGTGCCCAGTTCTCCCAGAGGTGTCTTCCTTTTAAAATGGAGTTTTTCTTTCCCACTATTGCAAAGTGTTTGCATATACAGGATCGTTTGATTTTTGGGGTTTTCTTTGTTGACTTGAATTTAACTGATTATGCCCCACAGTTACTCTGTTGGAGCTATGGACTTCCAAATGGACACAGCAGGAAGAAGTGCACCTGGGTGCACCATCAAACACACATCAAACACATTTTTCACTCCCCAAATCATTCTGATAATATATGCAGAAAATACATAAGGCATTTAAAGTCCAACAAAACAGTTTTCAAAAGCATACTCGATGCAAGAATAGCTTAATTGAATAAACACTACAAAAATAATGATAATCATCAGTACTGTTTACAGGTTTACAGTCCAACAATTTAAAATCTTAATTTTTTTTAATTCCATCTGGGGCAGATTGCTTTCACTGAGGCACTTCAGAACAGCTGCTGACAAACCTTGTTGCAATTCTGCGAGGAGAACAGCACTGATGAGTAGTCAGTGTAGGCACTGCAAACCCATGGGCAATCTGTGGGGAAAAAAATCACATTATTCAGTTAATGGTTTACTATACTTTTCAATTTCAGATAAACCAGTTTATAAGTGAATGTGGTCATGCTTTTCAAACTCTTAGAGGCTGCCTTGCAATGTTTTCTATGTGTTTCTTTTTTCTATACGTGCTAAACTTTTCCCTTTACATTGCTTGAATTTCTTACACCACCTTTGATCTCTCATACATCTAGAGCGTGTGGTCACTAATGAAATGACAAGGATAATGTGTGTAAAAGATCTTTTTGGATTCCATATGAAGAAATGCATCAACTTAATAAATGATGAGAGACCAATGTATGACAGTGGCCGTATTTAACAAAGGAGGGGGAATATATATCGATCTGAACAGTGTCAGTGGTATACGTGGTTCAGATAGATCATTGGTAAGGTCTGGTGCAGTCATATATGTTGTATTAAGATTTAAGATTGAACTACTTGCCCTTTAAATTACGTACGTATGCCTGTGCTTACTCAGCTAAATTAACATTCCTCTCAAAGTGCTTTATATTGTAGGGTAACTTACAATACCTTAATACGGAATACTGTGCAAGTCTGGATGTTAGAGCAATTAATTGAAATGTGCAAACATAAGTGAGATGTACAGTATGTAAGGCAAGTGGAGCTTTTGTACTCAAGCAAACTTGAAAATCAATATTTGACCACCTTTATTCTTCAACACAGAACTCTCTTCGGCAATCTTTCTTTATTTCTTTCTGGAATATTTTTCCAGGTTTCTCTCTCCCGACCTCCTTCTATAGAGACAAAATAGTCTGATACACAGGCCATGTTGCATGTGCACACAAGGTTTTGAGATACTTTTCACAGTGTAAGCTTTCCACAAATCCACATATGTAGGCTGTGTTTAAGTGCACTGGAAAACTGGAACATCATGAATACACATTCATATGTATTCCTGTGTTACTTCCAATAAAACACCTTTTAAATAAGGTGGTTAGTTCGTCGTCCCTCAACTAAAATGCAGATATTTGAAAATCAACAAACTCTATAATATTCAATACATGTTAATGTATGATTATGGTTACATGTTTTAAACAAGTTACAAACAGGTTACTAATAATTGTGGAACAGTTTATCCACTGGAGAAACTGCAAATAAAGAGAGCAATGTTCAGCTGCTCTCAAAACCTCACCTGTGCTGAACTTGGCTGATATATGATTCAAGGTCATCTCACATATCTCACATACCTCCTGACCCTTTATGTGCTTTTTGATTGGACCCTGGATGACCTGTTCTTTACCCTTGTTTTTGTGACTTTTTAGTGTGCAGTGGATTTTCTCTGCTGTGTTAAAATGGCAACTCTAACTTGATTAGTACAACAGTTCAGTTTCTTTCCCTTGAATTAAAAGTAAATGAAAAAAGAAAATCTGTTTTTGGTGCATTCTTTGACGTAAAACTGTTGAGTCATAGCCAGAAAACCAGCTTTCATCACATCACCGTCATCACTGAGTTGTTTCTGCTTTGCTTCTGCTCTCAGATTTTTGCATTTCAAACTGTAAGTGAGAACAATCCCTTAGTTGGGTAGCTCTCTTCTCTTATAGTAAACAAGGTGAGAGAAAAGGCACGACTGGCTCATAAAAAGTCACTGATGCCAAAATCTAAAAATGATGTTATGCTGTCATCAATCCTTAATATGTATCTACAGCAGATTCAACCTATTGCACATATCACTTAAATATTGGGGTGTACTTGTTTTTCACAATTTATTGTTATCTGTAAGCATTCCAGTTCTGCCATCTGAACACGAACACTTTTGGCTAAGGACTCAACAGCACCATAAGACCAATATTGGTTCAGTGGTTAATGGCAGAAATCCAAATTCATATTTACATATTTCTGCCACTCTGTTATTTACCGTGTGAACTACAGTGCGATCCTCTAATATTTAAAGGCCTAACAGCTTCTGTAATAGCAACAGTGTGTGAGCATAGATGGGCAGGTGGGACAGCAGCAGCTGGCTGTTTATACAGGACACAGCATAATGAGGCCCATGCAGGCAACCGCAGAGAATGTACACCTCAACAACAGCTTGGCGACAGATGTTGAGCACACTCTCTGAGGGTAGCCTCGGCCTGCAGGAGTTGTGTGAGATAAAAAGGAATGACGTTTGGATTGAGACTAAGACAAGGAGGAAAAAAAAAGAGAGAGAGAAATCTGTGGTTCTCTGTTGGCTTGTTGGGACAGTGGAAGGTGGTGGGCTGAGGTGGAACTGACTTTTGAAGAATGTTTAAAGACAGCTGAAAATGGATATGTAGAGAATATGTGTACAAGTTTGGTCATGCAAACACATAAACCTGCTTTGATTTAGAAGTAGGTACTCCAGGCTCCATTTCCATGCATACATAAAGCATAGACATAATGGGCGAGTACTTAGCAGAACAAAAGGAAAATCAGGACCAGATTCCCACCTGTATAAACAAACAATAAATTCAGTAATCTGCCAAAGCATAATGTGACTATAATATTTATGTAATTTCCTATTCATGTTGTACTGCCCTCACTGTTCCACCTGAGCATAGCTAAACAGACTGATAAACTCCCCGAAGTGACAGGTGCATCGTCCTAATTAAGATATTTCCTTTGATGTTTTGACAGGGTAAACTGGAAGAAACTAACAAAGCATATTTTCAGCCAGTGGTATGCAACAAACAAATATATTATAAAATATATGCAAAAGTGACATTCAGTTTGTTCCTTCAGTTTATACAGATGTAACATCTGTATAAACTGAAGGAACAAACGGAAAAGAATACATGTGAACATATAATATGATTCAGTATTCAGTAAGAAGCCAACAAAGCCAATTTAAAGCTGCATACTAGATATCTGTTACATTCACAACTAATCAAACTTCTGTCCCTGTTGCTCATGACAGAATTTTAGTAGCAGACTGATCGTCCCATCCAGAGGGGCACTCCGCTTACATTCAACTAGGGTACATGCCAAGATAAGGATTGCATCCCAAGTTTGTGTGTACTTGTGGTTACTTAAATGTCCAATTGTGTAGTTTTACCCGACTACATTTCAAAGTTACATACTGTACATTTCAGTTAATTACATTTAGATAACAGGTTTACTTACTTAACATCTGCTTGTTTTCAATCTATGGTCGAGTCTATCCATCCACCTTCTTCCGCTTATCCGAGGCCAGGTCGCGGGGGCAGCCTCCCTAGCAGAGAAGCCCAGACCTCCCTCTCCCTACCTACTCCAGCTTATCCGGGGGAACACCAAGGCATTCCCAGGCCAGCCAAGAGATATCTCTCCAGTGTGTCCTGGGTCTCCCTCGGGGTCTTCTCCCAGTGGGACATGTGCAGAACACCTCACCCAGGAGGCGCTCACAGGGCACCTTTAAGATGCCCGAACCACCTCAACTGGCTCCTTTTGATGTGGAGGAGCAGCAACTCTACTCTGAGCCCCTCCCAGATGGCTGAACTCCTCACCCTATCCTATCTCTAAGGAAGAGGCCAGCCACCCTTCGGAGGAAGCCCATTTCTGCTGCTTGTATCCGCAATCTCATTCTTTCGGTCACTACCCACAGCTCGTGACCAAATTTGATGGTAGGGATATAGATCGACCGGAAAATCTAGAGCTTGTCTTTTACACTCAGCTCTCTCTTCACCATGACGGACCGGTACAGTGTTCGCATCACTGCAACCACAGCACCAATCCGTCTGTCAATCTCCCGCTCTCTTCTCCCATCACTCGTGAACAAGACCCCGAGATACTTGAACTCCTCCACTTGGGGCAGGAACTTGTCTCTGACCAGGAGTAGGCACTCTACCCTTTTCCGGCTGAGGACCATGGCCTCAGGTTTGGAGGTGCTAATTCTCATTCCCACCGCTTCACACTCGGCTGTGAACTATTCCAGTGCGAGCTGGAGGCCATCACTCAATAAAGCCAACAGAACCACATCGTCTCCAAAAAAGCAGAGATGAGATTCTGAGACCACCCAAGTGAAAGCCTTCCGCCACTTGGCTACACCTAGAAATTCTGTCCATAAAGATTATGAACAGAATCGGTGACAAAGGACAGCCCTGGTGGAGTCACCCACCAGGAACAAGTCCAACCGTCACGGTTTGTGGAGACAGACCGTGCGGAGGAGGGTGTGGTGGACCCAGGTGCGAACACAAGTGAGGAGACGGGAGTGAACTTAAACAAAAAGCGAGCCTTTTATTGTGGCTGATGAACACGAATAAAACAAACAAGAACGACAGCAGCACAAGAGCAATAACTAAACAGAAACCTAAACTGGGAACAAACTATGAAAGCTAACTAAGACAGTGACCGTGACTATGGCGAGGAAAACAGACGACCTGACAATGACACACTGAAAACAGAGGACTTAAATACACAGGAGGTGATTAGGGGAAGAGGAAACACACAAGGGCAAACAGCTGACACACATGAACCTAATGACAGGACAGGGGAGAGTACAACTAAGCACATGAACACAGAACACAAGACCTTTTACAAAATAAAACAGGAAAGAAAGAAACTAGACATGACACAAGGGGAACCTGATACACCATGAACTAAACTGCAAACTAGGCCTGACCAAATAACTAGATAACTGAAAAGAAACTGGAATACGGATGAAATAACAAATTAACATGAAACTCAAAAACACTGGGTTGCATGACTCAGGACCATGACACCAACTTAATGCCGGCTATGCGGACCAAGCTCTTGCAACGGTTATGTTCTATAAAGATGTTTGTTTATAAGAACAATTGCTTGTTGCACCTATAATGCTTCAACCTTACAGTTCAGAAATAAATATAATCTTCTTTTACAAGGCAAAATATTTTATATTATTTATATCATTAAGTTCACTGATTAATTTTTTTTTATTGCTCCTTCCATTTTTCCCATTTAAATTAGTTGTGAAAAGAAATTAGGAAACACTAAAGGCACAAATTGGTTTCTGGAGTCTGTATTGAGAACTTCTATTATTAGTGTTTTGTCGCTATGTTGATGTTTTTGGAGCTTGAAGTGACCATAATTACAAGAGAAGAAGTGCAAGTTACCATTTTCCAATACATGCCGACACCAGCACGTCAGTTTAGTGATTGTAGAAGTTTACGAGAGCTGCCTAGACCCA
This sequence comes from Oreochromis niloticus, assembly GCF_001858045.2. NCBI lineage: Eukaryota > Metazoa > Chordata > Actinopteri > Cichliformes > Cichlidae > Oreochromis > Oreochromis niloticus. The sequence continues at coordinate 29,581,876 of NC_031986.2, forward strand.
AAGATATCCAAATGGATCAATTGTGAAAGATTTTCACTCACTGCATAAGTTTTAGGTTAACTAGAGAGAAAAAAAAAAAATTGGGTTTTTTTTTTCCCTGTATCAACATATGAGTTACAGTTTCAAAATGGTATTTTAAATTGAAGATACCCCCACTTTGAAACCCACAGACAGCTGCCGGTCAGTTTCCAGCCAATTTTCAGGCAGGTCTCTGGTGCTGGGAGTTCCAACCCCTTCACCTGGTTTTTATCTACTTCTGACTGTGAACAAGCCCCTTGCAGAAACATATGTTATTGTAATATTTTAAAGTGGTTTTGGGCAATAGTTCTTCATGCTTTCTGAAGGTCTTTCAGTGTTTCAAAAAAATAAATAATATATATTAATTATATAATAATTTTAGGAGCCCTGATCCAAAAAAAAGAAAAAAATAGCAGGTAGTAAATAAATGACTTCTCTTATAACTCTTGTGAGAACATGACAATTTGCAAATTTTTCTTCATGGTGGTTAGAGATGGTACCACTTGTGGCTATGACACTGGCTGGGGATCAGGGGGACCAGCCAAGAATTGGTTGTAGTCCTCTCACTGACCAGCCATCAATTTTAAGTGGCTGTATCTGGAGGAAGCTATGCACATTGACCTGAATTGTGGCCCTTGCGCTGCCTTCATTTTTCAGGCCTGGAGATTGCCACTTGTTCAGCACCAACCTAAATGTGCCACAAATCACGCACTGAACTAGTTGTTACGAGCCTTAACAGCATCACTTGTTCAACCTGCCATTACGGATGAGAGTGAGATAAGAGGTTGATTTGCTTAATAGCGTTTCCTAATATTCGTTCAGCCATCAGCCTTTCTTCCTGATTTGTCTGTGAGATTCAGTACAGCACAGATAGAAAGGACTTGTTAGTAAATTGTCTTTTTTCCCTGCTGCTGTCAGATATGATGATGGTTTGAGGACAATGGCTAATGTTGAGCCTAAAAGCCTTGTGTTGAGTATGAATCATGTTCGAGTGCTTTTGGTGGTGATATATGCCTCCCTGAGTGGCATTTACTTGGAAATAGCAATATTTGTGTGTTTAATGGGAGTGTGTATTTTGAGGGTGTGAGATTGGGTGTGAATGTGTTGGCTGTCTTTCTTTAGACTATTGAGTGACAGCCTTTTTCCAGACAATTGTACACCCCCACAAGAGAAAGAGACAAAGTGAGAAAGGCGAAGAGATAGAGAGACAAAGAGAAAGTTGCAAACAGGCACACAAAGTTAGTTTCCATTTTCAGCACGTGTCAAGTGATTTTCTTTTATATTTGCTTCAATTTTTTTTTACATTTATTTTATGCTAATGTCTAGCGTACACAGACATATAATGTGTCTTCCCATACAATGTTGCTTTACTATTTTAGAACACAAAGATTGCACAGAGATGGCTTCAGACGCATTGGTGTGTTTAATGTTTTACTTACGTCAATGTAGCTCCATTAACAAAAAGAAAAAAAAAATCTTGTTGCATAAAATGTATATTTTCAAATCATCTATGCAGTAGCTTCTGAAAAAGGATTCTGCTTGCTTCAAGCAAACAAGAAAATGATTAGCGAATATAAGGAGATTGCGTTTACTGGCACCGACTCAGAATTGTTAATTTGACACGTCATAATTCAAAGAAACTATATTTGGATGGAAGCAGTTTGTGATCTGGGAGAATGGGAACACATGTGAGTATGTATGCGCTAGTGTGACTTAGTGAAATCTGTATATAGCAGCATAAACCACAGGAAGCCCAGCTGCCATCAAACCAGGGAGGAATAGTGCCATGAGAATGAAAGAGGGAGTGAAAAAGTGTGGAGGTGGGAGTTAGGAAGCGGACAAAGATGACGAGTCACAGAAGTTGAACTAACAGCACAATGGAGAGGGAAAGAGAGAGAAACAGTGGCAGGGCAGTGAATGATGTTAGTAGGCGGATGCACCCATGCAGCTCTTTATCAGAGCTCGACCGTTGTTTTCTCTGTTGCATATAAATAGCTGTTTATATTTGTTTCATAGAGTGTACGCCTATTGTTGTTAGCCGTAGGGAAGGTGGGTAGTGCTGGCCTTCATTCTGAAGAGAGTCGATGTATGCATGTGTGTGAAGTTGCTCCTTTTCCTGTCTGTATGAGAACCATTTTAACTTTCAGACCATAGTCGTGGAGACTTAATTTACAGATTTATTGTGTTATTCATAACTTCCACAGTGTTTTTGTTTCATGAATAGCATGATTAAGATCAACCGCGATAGGCAATGTAACAAGAAGTGCAAGACAGTTGGGTGCACAAGTCTAGGGGTTGTACACACACCATTAACAATACAATATATTCAAATCAACAAAGGTTCAGTGAAAACATCTTATCCAAAACTTCTGGTGTTTTGGATAGGATGAATATTTGCAACAGTGACCAATCTCCATATCAGGTGCTGAGAGGAAGTGTCAGTCTTTTCTGTATAACTGTATAAATGTATAACTATATTTTGGGAAGGACATTTTTGATTGTAATCCATAATCAATCAACACTTGCTTTCATAGGATATGTCAGAAGGAGCAGGCATCATCCCTCATTTGGTAGTTTTAGCACTGCTGCTCCACCACTATCAGTAGTCTGTAAAGTCGGACTAGTGACATTAGCATCCAGGTTCTTCACAGGATGCAAGTCTTTTTTTAATCTTGAGCTTGTACTTTTTCTGACACTCCATTCTCTTTGCTTCTATGTCCCCAAAACTGACACTTAACTGAGAGTTACAAATTTCATATTTTAAAAGTCAAATATTTTCACATAAAAACAAATAAAATCTTAAGGTCAAAAGCCCCCATTAGCTCCAGTGCCTGGAATCTGGCACAGTATTCATGTAGTGCGACCGCTAATCATGTCAAAGTACAGAATGTGAACTACAGCTGTCACTGCCAAACTTGTTTTGTTAAGCAATTAACATATCTGCACGACATTTGAGAGGACAATGTGTCACAGCTTCAAAAAACTACCCTAATCAAGTTCTATAATTGACTCCAAAATCGACTCTGTTGTGCTTTACAAGAGTGCTTTTGAAACGCATGTGTGTCAAAGACTACAAGTGTGAGATGGAGGGATTAGGTTTATATGGATAGTGACCATTAACTGGACTGTGCAGAAGTGGGGAGGTGAGACAGTCATGGCCAAGGAAACTATTCCTAGGGTGAGGAAGTAATTCCAATATTTTGTGTGTATCCATTTTCATCTGTTTATCCATTTCTGGTCCACACAGGGGCTTGAGGCGATTCCTGCTGTCATGGGGCGAGTGGCAGGATACACCCCAGACAGATTGTTAGTCCATTGCCAATTTAGAATAACCAATTAACCAAATATGCATGTGACTCTGGGAGTACCCAGAAAGAACCCGCACTGAGGGAACATACAAACTCCACATAGAAAGGCCATCTGGTGGATTCAAACTCAGCACAATCCTGCTGAAATACAACAGTGTTAACAGCACCACTGTGCTGTAGACATATTTCACGTTAAACCTGATGTGTAGTGAAACTGAGAAAATCCTCTAACGGTGATCTACGATGCCTATGTTAAAAAGGAATTGAATTTATTTATTTCTTTTACAATCCACACTTCAGTTTGGAATGAAGACTATGTTTGCTATCATTCGACAGAAATCTAAAGTTGTTGTTTGAATCTGAGCTAACTCTAAAGACATCAAGATTTTTTTTCTTTTTGAGAGTTTGGAAAGCTTATCTAGGCCTACATAAGTAATTTTTACTGGCAGTTTAAAACTTCTGACAAGCTGACAGAGATCACACTAGGTGAAATTCATCTTTTAATAACACTCTGGAACTGACTTAAATACACTTATCAGTTTCTGATTGCTAAAGCTGGCCAAAGCTCAAATGTCACCAACTGTTAATAATTTTCAACACAAATTGATTGAAGCATGCACTCTTAATTACTCGCCAAAACTGGCACCCATATACGGGCTGGGGCTGGATCACATTTGGGCATCTGGTGCCAGAGCACAGCTGAGTATGCTGGAACTCAGCCTGACCCAACTGGCTGGGAAGAGTCAGAGAGGGGTTCAAGGCAATTATGTACCTGAGAAAATGGAAGCCTATTAGAGAACTAGCATTGATTGTTTATCAACATTTGTTTATTCTGTCTTTTGGGCAAAGCAGAACACGTTCATCTTGTATATCATAATGCCATTACAAATGGAAGCTTAAGATGCATCTAGGGGACTTTATTTGCAACCAACCTCATATAGTTGAGGTTATGAGGTGCATGACACCAAATTCCAGTGATGTACGAAGTCTGTAGCTCTAATTTCTCAATTTCTGGGTCATATTTTGGATTTTTATTATGTGAAAATTATTAGTAATGTTTCTCTATTACTAATGTTCTCTTTGCTAAGTTCATGTATATTTAGTGTACTTGACATTACATAAACATGTAGGATTTTTAGTGATTAAATGCTTTTATTTTCTGTCTCTTTTTGCTTCTGTCTCCATCAGTACTAATGAGAAGCACATAACAGATCCATGTGCAATACATAAGCCACTTTCCAGGAGGCTGAAACAAGAAGTTACAGAAAGACAGGGAGAAGAGAGCAAGGAGGGCAAATGAGAAAAACAAGTGTCCCTGTACATTATGTTGCCAATTACTAGTAATATGCTGGCATGTTGCCTCTACACTGGCTTATTTGATTTTAATTAGTGTTTTGCACCATTTTTAATGTGTTATTGTCAGGTTGATATTGTCAGTTACTGCATAAGCTTGACTTGGAATACATGCATTCACAGTAATTAAATGTGCACGCATGGACAAGTTTCAGTTTTAATGATCGTATTCTTAGTAAATGTCTCCAACATTTGTTATACTTTATATATCTAATTCAAAAATCTGAAAGGAAACATGATTTATTATCTCAGTAAAAGAAAATACACCATCAGTCGAGCATCATCTATTTTTCATACGACACCCACCTATCCATTCATCAACTGTATCCAAGTATTGTTGCAGGGTTTGGAGTCTAAATCAGCTGACATGGGACATAACCTACACAGTTCATCAGTCCTTCACAGGACCAAAACAAAGGTGGCATACAATCTAGATTCCGAAAAAAGTTGGGACACTGTGTAAAAATTTAAATAAAAAGAGAATATAATGACTTTCAAGTCCCATAAACCCATATTTTATTCATAATAAAACAAAGAAAACATTTCACCATGTCATATAAAAATTTGCTAATTCTGAATTTGACGTCATCTCAAAAAAGGCCGAAAACATAAGTGATATTAAAAAGAAACAACTGGGAGAACATTTTTTACTAATTAGGGTTAATTGGTAGCAAGCGTGTAATATGATTGGTTATAAAAGGTGTTTTTAGAGAGGCAGAGTTACTCAGAAATGAAGATGGGCGGAGGTTGATCAGTGTGCAAAAAAAGTGCATCTACACATTGTTAAACAATTTTGGAATAATGTTCCTCAGTATGAAATTGCAAAGGGTTTTAATATGTCATCTACAGTACAAAAATGTCATCAGAAAAGTTGAACTTTGGAAAAACTCCCCAAGCACATGAACTTTGGGCATTCAGGCGCCACTGCTTTAAAAATAATGGACGCAATTCTATCATTGAACTAATTACATGGGCTAAAGGAACAGTCACATAAATCACTGCCTGTGAGCGCACTTCATCAACAAATGCAGGTTAAAGCTTTATTATGCAAAGAAGAAACCATCTGTGACCATGGATCAGAAACACTGCCATCTTCTGCGAGCCAAAACTCATTTAAAATGGACGGTAAATTTAAAAACTGTTCTGTGGTCAGACAAATTGAAATTAGCAAGTTTTTTTGGGGAAGACATGGATGCAGCGTCCTCTGTACTAAAGTGTAGAGGAACCACTTGATTTATCACACTCAAAGAATGTATGTGGGTGCATTAGTGCTTATTGAATTGGAAAGTCATCAACACTGAAGGTTATATACAGGTTTTAGAGCAACATACGGTCCCATCCAGATGACATGTTCTTCAAGTCCTGCATATTTCATGAAAACAATGCCCAAACACACAGTGCAAGTATTTCAATATGGAGATATCATTTGGAAGAATTGAACCCATTTATTGAGCTAGAGAAGTTAATCCAATGACCCTTCATCGCTGAAATGAAAGTCAGCGGTAGTGAGATTTAGGACAAGATCCCCCATAGTCTAATCTGGCGGTGGTGAAGATGAAGGTTGAGGTGGAGATGGGGAGGAGGTGGATTACACAAATGGGAATCGGAAAGGGAGAATAAAAAAGGGAGAATCCTTTGATTCAAGTGTTAAACATTATATATCCAGAGCAAAAAATTCAATGACTTGTGTTCTCTAGTCACTTATCTCGTTTACTCACTCTGCCAAGAGCAAAGATGTCTTTACAAAAACCTCAGTGTTCACTGAAACTAAATTTCACCAGCAGATGAAATTTAGAATGACTGAGTGTTTACTCTCTCTATAAATCTGAATATGTTCTTGCATAAAACTGTGGTAAACATCTACTGGGGCACTGACATACAGGTACACACTCACCTTTGCATTTGTGTGATTACACTTCAACCAAACCTATCTTATTTACATTTTCTTATTTGTCAGTGACCAAGTTCAAACTCTAGTGTTAATAAAGAAATTCTAAGAAATTCTATGATTGATGGTTTATTGGCTATACCATGCTACAGAATGTGTATGAGTGGGACTATACATGCTTTGAGGTGACTGTTGTTGAGATTTGGTACTATATAAATGAAAGTGAATTGAATATTGATTTGAACAAAAGTACTTATTAGTTAACATATATTTTGTATATTGCATATATTTCTCTGACAGTCATCTTTCTGTTATTTTATGTGTATTTGTATGACTTTCATTTTTCCAAAACTGTTCACCTGAACGCTTGAAATCCACAATTATTTCACTTTCACTCTTTTTTAAAGCACTTTAAAAACAACATAACAGCTGAGATGCTGTACAAAAATCAAAAATAAGAGAACAAGAATAAAATAATAAATCAGTACAAGTACATACAAAGGGTACAAAGTTTAACACTGGGTTAAAAGCCAAGGAGAAAAGGTGTGTTTTTAAAGGAGTTTTAAAAAACATGAGGGATGGAGCCTGCCTTTACCCATGCAATTTATCCACCCATAAAAGTATATATCTAAAACATAATTGCTATCATTACATATACTTTCACACAATTAACTAGCAACAAGTCAAAAGTTTGGATACCACTTAGTTTCATTTTTGCTTTCTCTCATATTATTTAAAATAAATGAAATAAACAAATGAAAATTTAAAAAAAAAAATCTATTTTTTATAATAAGACAGAACTATAAAGTAATACTATACATTGCATTATGTAATTAACAAAATGAGTTCCCACATATACGAGTCTTATGTACTGATTTACTCTGCTGTCCAACTTTTCCTTACTGATTTTAACTGTGTTTAGCTTGGGTTATTGTGAAGGCCCATCATCACCCTTTTTTCAAATTGCCTTTACATAGCCTGGAGTTACGTTTTGGTTCATTTTCACTGAACTTAAACCGCTGCAGCAGAGGACACGTTGTTGACCTTGGTCCCTTTCCTGAGGGGCTTCTCATGATAGCAGGTTTCATCAGTTTCAAGTGTCTTTCACTTTTTCTTACTTCACTTGAAGAAATTTAGAGTTCTTGGCCCTTAATTGAGTGAATCTTGCAATACTTTTGATTACTACAGTAAATTCAGGCAGTTATGTAAATCTGGCAATCGAGCAAACAGTGCTAATATTTAAGCTAAAATACAAATGCTTCTGTCACTACAACACTGACAAAAGTAATTTTCCCTTTGTCCATTGATTTACAGTAGTAGTAGATACAGTTGCAGTTCTTAGAAATGCAGTCGGTCATCTTTGACTGTATTTGTAAAACCTGTCAATGTGAGGTTCTCTGCACCTGTCAATTTTTCATCTGACACAAATTTTTAGATTACCTTTCAAAAGAGGCAAAACAAAAATATGCAAACATACAAGGGCCCTTACATTCTATATTCAGCAGTCACCACAGTATTTAAATCACTACAAATTCTGCCAGAAGTCAATTTCAGCAAGACCTTACTGTTGTGAGGAAGACATCTTATTACACTGTCCATCCATCCATCCTCATCCGCTTTATCCGAAGTCGGGTCGCGGGGGCAGCAGCCTAAGCAGAGAAGCCCAGACCTCCCTCTCCCCAGCCACCTCCTCCAGCTCATCCGGGGGAACACCAAGGCGTTCCCAGGCCAGCCGAGAGATATAATCTCTCCAGCGCGTCCTGGGTCTGCCCCGGGGCCTCCTTCCGGTGGGACATGCCCGGAACACCTCACCCAGGAGGCGCCCAGGGGGCATCCTTGTCAGATGCCCGAACCACCTCAACTGGCTCCTTTCGATGTGGAGGAGCAGCGGCTCTACTCTGAGCCCCTCCCGGATGGCCGAACTTCTCACCCTATCTCTAAGGGAGAGGCCAGCCACCCTTCGGAGGAAGCTCATTTCTGCCGCTTGTATCCGCGATCTCGTTCTTTCGGTCACTACCCACAGCTCGTGGCCATAGGTGAGGGTCGGGACGTAGATCGACCGGTAAATTGAGAGCTTCGCTTTTACACTCAGCTCCCTCTTCACCACGACGGACCGGTGCAGCGTCCGCATCACTGCAGCCGCAGCACCAATCCGTCTGTCGATCTCCGGCTCCCTTCTCCCATCACTCGCGAACAAGACCCCGAGATACTTGAACTCCTCCACTTGGGGCAGGAACTCATCCCCGACCCGGAGTGGGCACTCCACCCTTTTCCGGCTGAGAACCATGGCCTCAGATTTGGAGGTGCTGATCCTCATTCCCGCTGCTTCACACTCGGCTGCGAACCGTTCCAGTGCGAGCTGGAGGCCCCCACCCGATGAAGCCATCAGAACCACATCATCCGCAAAAAGCAGAGATGAGATTCTGAGGCCACCGAAGTGAAAGCCCTCCGCCACTTGGCTGCGCCTAGAAATCCTGTCCATAAAAATTATGAACAGAATCGGTGATAAAGGGCAGCCCTGGCGGAGCCCATCACCCACCGGAAACAAGTCCGACTTATTGCCGGCAATGCAAACCAAACTCTTACAACGGTTGTATAGGGATCGAATGGCCCGTAGCAGTGGGCCAGACACCCCATACTCCCGCAACACCTCCCACAGGACACCCCGAGGGACACGGTCGAATGCCTTCTCCAAGTCCACAAAACACATGTAGACTGGTTGGGCAAACTCCCATGCACCCTCAAGTATCCTCGAGAGGATAAAGAGCTGGTCCAGTGTTCCGTGACCAGGACGAAAACCGCATTGTTCCTCCTGTATCCGAGGTTCGACTAACGGATGAACTCTCCTTTCCAGCACCCTGGCATAGACTTTCCCAGGGAGGCTGAGGAGTGTGATCCCCCTGTAGTTGGAACACACCCTCCGGTCTCCCTTCTTAAAGATGGGGACCACCACCCCGGTCTGCCAGTCCAGGGGTACTGCCCCTGATCTCCACGCAACATTGTAGAGGCGTGTCAACCAGGACAGCCCTACAACGTCCAGAGCCTTCAGGAACTCGGGGCGGACCTCATCAACACCAGGGGCTCTGCCACCGAGGAGTTGTTTAACTGCCTCAGTGACCTCGACCCCAGAAATTGGCGGGTCATTCCCCTCATCCCCAGACTCTGCTTCCTCCTCGGAAGACGTGTCAGTGGGATTAAGGAGGTCCTCGAAGTATTCCTTCCACCGTCTGACAATTTTCTCAGTCGACGTCAGCAGCGCACCGCCAGCACTATACACAGTGCAGGTAGAGCACCGCTTTCCCCTCCTGAGACGCCTGACGGTTTGCCAGAATCTCTTCGAGGCAGTCCGAAAGTCTTTTTCCATGGCCTCTCCGAACTCCTCCCACACCCGAGTTTTTGCTTCAGCCACTGCCCGAGCCGCATTCCGCTTGGCCTGTCGATACCTGTCAGCTGCCTCTGGAGTCCCACAGGCTAACCAAGCCCGATAGGACTCCTTCTTCAGCCTGGTGGCTCCCTTCACCTCTGGTGTCCACCATTTGGTTCGGGGATTACCACCACGGCAGGCACCAACCACCTTGCGGCCGCAGCTCAATGCAGCAGCTTCGGCAATGGAGACGCTGAACATGGTCCATTCGGACTCAATGTCCCCAGTCTCCCTCGGAATGTTGTTGAAGCTCTGCCGGAGGTGTGCGTTGAAGATCTCGCGGACTGGGGCCTCTGCTAGACGTTCCCAGCACACCCTCACTACGCGTTTAGGTGCACCGGGTCTGTCCAGCGTCCTCCCCCGCCACCTGATCCAACTCACCACCAGGTGGTGATCAGTTGACAGCTCAGCCCCTCTCTTTACCCGAGTGTCCAGAACATATGGTCGCAGGTCTGGTGATACGATTACAAAATCGATCATCGACCTGCGGCCTAGAGCATCCTGGTGCCACGTGCACTTATGGACACTCTTATGTTCGAACAAGGTGTTCGTTATGGCCAAACTGTGATTTGCACAGAAGTCCAATAACAAAACACCACTCGGGTTCAGATCAGGGAGGCCGTTCCATTCCCAATCACGCCCCTCCAGGTCTCGCTGTCGTTACCCACGTGAGCATTGAAGTCTCCCAGTAGGACAACAGAGTCTCCAGGTGGGGCACCTTCCAGCACCCCCCCCAGGGACTCTAAGAAGGCTGGGTACTCTGAACTGCCACTCGGCGCATAAGCGCAGATGACAGTCAGGACCCGTTCCCTGACCCTGAGGCACAGGGAACAAACCCTCTCATCCACCGGGAAAAACCCCAACGTACCGGCAGCAAGCCGGGGGGATATTAGAATACCCACCCCAGCCCGCCGCCTCTCACCAGGGGCAACTCCAGACTGAGACAGAGTCCAGCCCCTCTCCAGGAGACTAGTTCCAGAGCCCAAGCCATGCGTAGAGGTGAGCCCGACTATATCTAGCCGGTACTTCTCAACCTCACGCACTAACTCAGGCTCCTTCCCCACCAGAGAGGTGACATTCCATGTCCCTATTGCCAGTCTTGGCAGCCGGGGATCGGTCCGCCAGGGCCTCCGCTCCTGGCCGCCGCCCGACACACATTGCACCCGACCCCTATGGCGCCTCCTGCGTGTGGTGGGCCTGCGGGAGGATGGGCCCATGTCTCCTCTTCGGGCTGTGCCCGGCCGGGCCCCATGGACTAAGGCCCGGCCACCAGACGCTCGCCCTCGGGCACCCTCCCCGGGCCTGGCTCCAGGGCGGGGCCCCGGTAACCCTATCCCGGGCAGGGTAAACTGTTCCCTCGATGTTCTTTTCATACGGGTCTTCTGAATCGCTCTTTGTCTGGTCCCTCACCCAGGACCAATTTGCCATGGGAGACCCTACCAGGGGGCAAAAGCCCCCAGACAACATAGCCCCTGGGATCCCTGTGACACACAAACCCCTCCACCATGATAAGGTAGCGATTCACGACACTGCCACCAGGATAAACTAGCTTAAAAGTGCAAGAAGTAAAGATACTTACATGTATTTTCCATTTGGATGGATCAGTACAGGATGTCTGCCAGAAAGGTTTGAACTGTGGTCTGCGATTTGACAGGGAGAATGGTGGTGTATGTAATTGGGTGGATATAAGCTGAACAGGAATATTGACTTAAGAAGATTTAGTAAATGAGTGCTGAAAGTAAAAGCTAATACTTCAAATGTTTTTTAAGATCATTTTCAAAGAACAAGATATTAATTAAGAGTTTAAATAAATAAATAAGGAGCAGGAGATCGACAGACCGATTGGTGCGTGCTGTGGCTGCAGTGATGCAGACGCTGTACCGGTCCGTCGTGGTGAAGAGAGAGCTGAGTGTAAAAGCGAAGCTCTCGATTTACCGGTCCTTCTACGTCCCTACCCTCACCTATGGTCACGGAGCTGTGTTTAGTGACCAAAAGAACAAGATTGCGGATACAAGCAGCAGAAATGAGCTTCCTCCAAAGGGTGGCTGGCCTCTGCCTTAGAGATAGGATGAGAATCCACTGCTCCTAAACATCGAAAGGAGCCAGTTGAGGTGGTTCAGGCATCTTAAAGGATGCCTCCTGGGTGAGGTGTTCCAGGCATGTCCCACTGGGAGAAGACCCTGACGGAGACCCAGGACACACTGGAGAGATTATATCTCTCGGCTGGCCTGGGAATGCCTTGATGTTCCTCTGGACAAGCTGGAGGAGGTGGCTGGGGAGAGGGAGATCTGGGCTTCTCTGCTTAGGCTGCTGCCCCCGCAACCTGGCACCGGATAAGCGGAAGAAAATGGATGGATAAATCCCTAATAGAACCTACAGCTTATAAAAAAAGCTCAAACATTAAAAACAGACTGAAGACCAAAGTTATTACTTTGTTTTATCTGTCCTAATTTTGATTTTAATATAGCAAAGCTTCAATGCCATAGACATACTGTTACACTGCTGGTAAGAGAGGGATTTTTATTTAAGAGAAGAGCTACTGTTCTGTTGGAATAGAGGGCTGTGATCTGCTGTGTTAACATGATGAGATGAGTGGATTCTACTGGTGGCCTCAAAGCCCTTCTTTGATGCCTGTCTGAGTTGTTGGCTTCAAGCCTTTCTTGTGTCTGCAGCCACAAGAAGGTCAGAAATCTGAGCTGTAGGCAAAATATTTGAAAGTTCCTTAATCTGAATGAACTCTGGAACAGAATATTTGTCTTTAGTATAAAACTGGTCCCAATGGAAGGATAGAATGGGACCTGTAAAAACACATACTTTCCAATATGAGCCATAAATATCCCATACCAGCATGACAAACTTGTGATTAGCAACCTGATATACACTAACTGTAGGTGAGTTATAACATTTCTCTGGTTTTTGTAATAAGCTGTCCAGTATATTGTATGTGCATAAAACCTAAAATGAGCTTACAGTTACTGGTTACAAGCTAATTAGATGCATTAGCTAACATTTACTATATTTGTCACAGTTGTACCTTTTGTTTAGAAGGAAAAACATGCAAATGAAAGCATTTTCCAATGCCTTGGCTTGTCATACACCACAAAACCAGGAATCTGTTAAATTTAAGCAAACAGAAGCAAAAGACAAAGAAAATGACAGTGGGGAAGAGGAGGAAAAGAAAGTGACTGTTAATAACAGAAAAATAATTTCCACAAACTCAGTACGATATTAATTAAAAGCATTAGCCCATAACTGATTAATAATACAAACAAATTGGCACAGAGGAGTCTTACATCTTCTGGCATTTTTCTAGAGCATCTCAAACGATGGACCAGAAATTTGTCACAAATCAAATAACTTCATCCAAAGGAAAAGAAAACATTTAAACTGTGATCAATCCTTTGCACTCAAAGTTAGATGATGTCGTAACAAATTACATTAATCACTGTAGTTAACTATGAAAGTGGCTATGGCACTCTCGTGGAAGGCTCATGCTATTGTAAGGTAATTGAATCAATTGCAAAATAAACTTATATTAAAAAAAGAAAGCAAAGCATCAAGTGTATTGAGTTACACGAAGTTCTCTCTTTTTATTATCAGACGACAGCTATGAAATCTCATAAATATAACGGCTGTATCCTGATTGAACCGTTATCTAAAAACACATCATTATGTGGGCATTTACAACTGAAATTTTCTTCTATGTGAGTCTGAAGTGCAACATTTCTTACAACTCATGCATGCTGCACTCACATATATGAACACATTACATACATTTTTCTAATGAGCCGATAAACGAAACAATGTATTCTCAAGCGCTTCATGTGACTGTTTCTGCTTTTTACTAGGTGCTGAAAATCTAGGCCACATTTTCATTGTGTGTGAGTCAACCTAGTAAAATCTGAGCCTGTGATTATAATTTACAGGCTCTTTGCACTGAGAGCAAAATTGATTGACTGTAATCTTAATCCTGATATAATCTCTAGTATGAAGGGACAGAAAGACAGGCATGTGAGTTACTGTTAATCTGAACCCAGGCTCCGACCTCCCGGACTTCCTCAAAAACCAGCACTGTAAACTTAACTCTGTGCCAACATTTAATCCAATCCATATGGCATCAGATTTATCTGCAGGTAAATTAGTGGCTGGGATAAGTATCTGCTGGCTAGATTAATAGAGTGCAGAGGAAAGTAAAATAGGGATGAGGTAATGTTTTAGGGACCCACTCCAGAGGCCCAGAGCGGTGATATGTGTATAACTGTCTGTGGATGAGAAAAATACTCTGGAAATATTTTAGAGCCACACTTAGAAACCCTCAGTATATTTCCCTTCCAAATGACGCCGTTACACTTCAAATTAAACAAGAGGTCGGTGAGATAGGTGTGTGTGATAAAATTCATTTAATATATTGCCTATGAACTGGCGTATTTTGTCCTGTTTTGTAGTACAGGGACAAGTTGCAGTCACTGCTTTATAAAATTTAAAGTGTAATCTTCTGTTGGCTTAATTGTTTGGATGCATACAGGGGCAGGCAGTGATTTGTTGGATCACTAAAACTAGGCAGATATTGGAGCACGGATGGTGAACTTCCAGGCAGTGTAGTGTAGAGAGAGTGGAGAACAGTCTGTTTGGCCTCAGGGTTATGGACAGCCTAGTGCACAGCTTTTCTTTTAGTGTTTGTGTGTGTGTTTGGGGGCAGATAGGCCATAAATACAAGGATAATAAATCACCTTATATTTAGAACACATATATGCTTAGCCATGCTAAAATTAGCATATTAAGGCTTGGGTCAAAAGTTAATAAAAACGTTATAATTTTAAACTTGTAAATTGTATCAAAATCTAAGACACACTGAAAATAAACAAGTGTGCTACTTTAGTAGGCAAACAGTCTACAGATTTTCAAGTGAGTTATACGATGAGTCAGTGCTATTCCTTTCAGTGTTTTTCATGATGCTTAACATAGTCCTCATGTCTGTCTCACACCTTGCATGAAAACCCACCTTTACTCTTCATCTTTCCCAAATATTTTTGCTCAGTCTTACAACTTAGTGCTTAAACCTAATCCCAGTTAAATATTAAATGCCATCTAAAACTTTGAATGGATATCTTAATGTTAGCTTCTGCCATACGTGCAATTTTAACACAGCCTTTCAGACTTCTTCAGGAAAGATTGGCCATGTGATTTCTGATGAGGCTTCCATTATGCGTTTTTGTGACAGGCTGCTAGTAACAAAGTGTCTAAAGATACAATTTAATTACTAAGTTATCGTGTGTATTTTTGATTTCTAAAATGGTCAGGTACAAACACAGTGAACTCAAACATGAGTGAAAAAGCAACCAGTGTATACAAAAACTTTTACTCAGTCCACTTTGAAAAAATTATAAGTAAATTGTGTTGCAAATAATATTCCTTTTATACTATACATAATTTAATAATAGAAATACCAGATCTTTATGCATTAAAATATCCAAAAGACAATTTAAGGTAACTAATGGAAGAAATGTAATTATTATTCAGTAAGTTTAGTTTAAAGTTACAACCTTGTAGTGGATTATATACCTGGGATTTAAAAATAAAAGTAAACAAAATACTTGTAGGATTAATCAGTGTATGATATCAATAACTAATGAAATTAAATTTCATCCCCTTAATATTCATTCAATATCTTCACTCAGGTAGTAATGAAACTATTTCAATACCATCAAAAGCAGATGGAGGCCGTGGCATGTTTTATTTGACCTTTTTCCCTTTGAGGTTTCTTACATGATACCCATGCACACTTTGTCCACGACACTTGATGTGATGCAACCACTGGTTGCTAGAGCAAGTGACTGCAACTGTCATGGTTGGCCAGCGTCAACCGTGGGGATGTGAGGAAGGAGGACCCAGGCGCGGAGCTCTCAATGCAAGCAGTGTGTTTATTTACAGTGAATGGAAAATAACAATAAATCCTCAGTGCGTTCCCGACTCCCGTGACATGTCCTCTTCCCAGTGTTAGTGTTCTTTGTCCCCGCTCCTCAGTGTCTGAGCACCCCGTGCTCGCTGCCCTCTCGTCTCCACACTTCTCCTGGGGAAATAACAAAGAGGCAGCCGTCAGACACACCACAATTCAGCAGATTAAACTTACTAACTGGCCAAGAGACTAACGTGAAGCCACACGATGATCCAGCGTCAGAGAGAGCTCTTAAGTAGCTCTCAGCAACTTTTTCCAAATGTTTTTTCGTCTTAATGTGGCCCCAATACTCTGGTGTACACGGCAGCATGATTTACCCATCCAGATCAAAAATACATGTAGCTGTCTGTACTTTGAAAGCTTTCATCCTGGCAGTAGTGTAAGTTGAGTACAGCGAGTGAGTGGTACAAGGATACAGCTTTTGAGAAGTGGAGATATGGACATTACTTTTATTTTTATTTCACATGGTAAAGTAAAGAGCATGCTAACCGCAAGCTAGCCAAGAACCCAGAGTGATGTTAAAGCTGGATGTTTGATGTTATTGACCCCAGTCCAGCAGCCAGACCCTGATCTTTAATCCAACAAAGGCAGTGATGAGCCATCAGGCTCGTAGCCTCTGTTTCTACCTGTTCAGTAGTTACCATGGTGATCGCTTTGAGCTTTCTTTGGGCTGGTTTTCATCTTTGTGAAAATTAACTTAAAGGTTTGAGTCTTGTTATATCAAATTTAAAACTGAACCCAGCATTTTAAGGCAAGAACATCATACCAACAATCAAACATAGTGGTGGTTGTGTGATGGTTTAGGAGATGAAATCATTCTTTAAAATCTGCATTTTGTATTTAATAGGATTTTCTTTGCTTAGTAGTAAAATTTGTTTGATGGGCTGAAACCTAAATGTAACAAATTTGTCAAAAAGCTAAGAAATCATTTTTCATGGCACTGTGTATACCTCCTCTTTAAGTGTAAATACTTTTTTGTAAGCCTGTTCAGAGTAAAGCAAATTAAAAACCCAGTAAAGTAATACCCAGAAGTGACTGCATTCTTTCACTGACTGTCATTGTTTTATTAAGGCAATCAATTCAGCCCACACCTCACCATATTTCTACAATTATTGAATGTGTTTGTGGGTGCCCAGCTTGTTTGACATGTGAGTTTGTCTGATTGCAGAGTAGTTTGCATGTGAATTATAGAGGAAATTATTGCTTTGCAATGTCAGACAAGGCGGTCAATTTAATAGCATATTGAATAGTGTTGCTCTCTCCTAGTGAGGAGCCGATATAACTAAAACAAATCTTTGGCTTTGTTTTCCTTCTGTTGAACATAAAGAATTGAAGTCTTTTTAACTGCATCCCCGACAAAGTATTGAAAATCATTTTACATCCTAATCCAATTATGTAGCTTTTGTGCACGCAGTTATTTAAAGTCAAATAGAAAAAAACTTGCTGTCAGATCACTGATCACTGCTCTTTGAGTGTGTCATCTGAAAAAGCCCACACAACAACAACAACACCACACACAAAATTTGTTTTTAAGACAAAATGAAAAAGCAAGTTTTAAAATCCTTGCAAATTTATTGAAAATAAAAAAGACAACACGCACATAACCAGTCACAACCTTTGCTCAATACTTTGTCAGAAGATCCTCAAGTTTTTTTTTTGAGTAGCTATAATGCTTTAAACTTGGCACACTCAGTTTTTTGCAGTTTATCCCATTCTTCTTTGCAGAACCTCTCAAGCTCCACCAGATTGGATGGGGAGTGTCGGTGCACAGCCATTTTCAGATCTCTCCAGAGATCCGGTTCAGTTGTGTTCAAGTCTGGGCTCTGACTGGGCCACCCAAGGACATTCACAGAGGGGTCCCTAAACCACTCCTTTGTAATCTTGGCAGTGTGCTTAAGGTTGTTGTCCTGTTGGAAGATGAGTCTTCGTCCCATTTGGAGGTACAGAGCAATCTGTAGCTCTGTAGTTCCCTCCTCTGCTGTGGCGTGTCCAGCGGGGTGGCCTGGGGGGCACATGCCACCCCCCAACCAGACTGGCCACCCCAGGTGCCACCCGAAGCCAAAACAATAAAATCCAATGAAATATCAAATGTACGATTATGTTTTCACAGTGAAGCTCAGATATCCGAGTGTAAGTGAATGCAGCATCGGCTTCTGCGCTATGAGCATCATGTTAGCAAAGGTAGAAGAGCCAAGCACGAAAGACAGCACCACAGAAAACAGTTTTTTGGCGAAAGATTAACAGTTTAACATAGCTGGACTGGCCATCGAGCATGGCGGAGCTTCCACATTGGCTAGCAGGTGGATGAGGGAAAGGGGAGGCAGGAGGAGGAGAGACCCGAGGCGGCCGCCGGTCCGAGTGTCAGGTGAACTGGACTTAAGGTAAGAAGTTATGACCTGCAGTCTATCTGGGTCAGATATAAACCAAGTTTAGGTGGAGTTTATTTTCGTTGTGCTGACTTTTTACAGTCAGTTACAATAACTCTTACTGCGTACTAGCTAGCATGATGGAGTTTCTATACAGCTGGGTGGGTGCTGTTGTGGCGGACCACCAGGTGGCTCCACTCACACCCAAGTTGAAGGGAAGTGCTGGGGTGGAGATTTTGGCGCTTACTGTATGTGAAGTTCTTTGGGAGGGTCAATTAATAAAGTTGGAGTGAGACATTGAGACCTCTCCTGTCGTTATTACATACCTCCACATTGTGATGTTACTGATGGTGAACTTTATTTTATTCATAAGGTTAGTTAGTAGAGTTGCCAACGGCTCCTTAAAAATGGAATGGTCCCTCATTCAGAGAAAATATTACAGGTTTTGTATTGAGCTGAGAAGAGACGCAGTTTGTCCCAGACTTCAGCTAGAATGGAAAAAGACACAAAGCTGGAGTTATTCTGTGTCTTTGCTGCACAGCTGCCTCCTCTTCTCTCATTCTATCCCCTCTCTCTCCTGTTTCTACAATCATGAAACTGATCAATGATCAGCTGATCGGCTTTTCTCCCTTGTTTGTTTATCGCCCACTTTGCGCCAAAAAGAAGAAACCAGTGGATGTCGCGCTAAACAACAGCAGCACCTTTAAGCTTGATCAGCTGTTGTTAGAATTTATTTAATATTAATTTCTAGTATCAGCTGATGTTTGCTGGAGCCACAGCTGTAAAAGCTGCTGGTCATGATGTCGGTTTGGATATGTGGTGAGAGGGAAACATGAAGATGAAACCAGGAGATGTCCTTACTGAATCATCAGAGCTGAACAGGTGATGGAGAAACAGGTTTACCTTTTAGGTGACATGAATGAGTTGAAGGGAAGTTATGAACTGTTTCTGAGAGACAAATAACACCAGGATCCTTTTCTGAGTAGCTGACAGCTGGTAACTGTGCAGGGGCGGATCTAGCAAAGTTATGCCAGGGGGCCAGGTAGGGCATTAACAGGGAAAGGGGGGCACAAAGAAATACTTTTCTTTCTTATTCTCATTTAAAATGTCTCGCTTTTATTAAATAATTATCTGAATCTTGCGAACAAAGTTTTTATCTGACGTAAAATTGATAGAAATCATACATATACCAACAAGACAGTGTACATCACTGTCACAACAGCGTTTGTTTTCATTCGAAGGGTTTATGGCTTTAATACCTGGTGGGCCGGTCTGTAGTCAAAATGCCCGATTTCTTGTCCCAGTCCAGCCCTGCAGGTTAATACTGGCAGTGTCACCATGCCAGCTGACTGTATTTCATCATCAGCCAGTGTTGTTCTTTATACATCAATATTACCAAAGTTTAACATAAGGCAGCATAGAAAGTATTTACTTGCTTTCAGGTTTCATTCAAATGTTAGTCTTTTCATTTGTTTCCCCACTTTTTTCCTGTTTCAAAATCAAACACCAGTTTGTAAGAAGATTATCTTCTTTTTTTAATAGGCAGATAAAGTTTTGCATTGGCTAATTTGGCAATTGTATGTTAAAAATGTTTGTATTTTAATATTCAAAAATGTTTTTGCCCAAAACATATGTGCCCTATATGCAGTGTTGGGTAAGTTACTTTAAATTAGTAACTTAGTTACATTACTAGTTACTTCTCTAAAAAAGTAACTCAGTTACTTCAAGTTACTCGTTACTTTCAAAGTAACTAGTTACTAGGGAAAGTAACTTTGGTTTTACTCAGAATTCTCTTGTTAATGTGTTGCTTCCGTAACTGGATACCCAGCCAGACTGTCAGTCTTCTAGCTTGCTTACTTGCCACAAGTGCACTGTGCCACCTACCAACAGAAAGGAAAAAATAATGTGCACATTTCCACGAGAGAAATCCCACGCCTGGACCGTCGTTGACCGCCGCCATGATTCTAGCCTGCTTTTTACATCTAACACAAAAACTGCAGTCGTGGTGCTTTTGATTGTACTCAGAACTTGGAAATTCTGCCTTCTGAATAGGAAGATGTAGGTAACACCAGACTGCAGATGAGCTGCATCCAGGGCTGGACTGGGACAAAAAAATCGTCCCGGGCATTTTGACTAGAGACCGGCCCACCATTATAGGAAAAATCATAAAGCCTTTGAATGAAAACAAACACTGTTGTGACAGTGATGTACACTGTTCTGATGGTATATATGTATCAATCTATCAATTGTTTGTTGTAAGACTCAGATAATTATTTTTTTAAAAGCGAGACATTTTAAATGAGAATAATAAAGAAAAGTATTTCCTTGTGCCCCCCTTTCCCTGTTAATGCCCTACCTGGCCCCCTGGCAACACTTTACTAGACCCGCCCCTGCACCGTTACCAGCTGTCAGCTACGTAGAAAAGGATGCTGGTGTTATTTGTCTCTCAGAAACAGTTCATAACTTCCCTTCAACTCATTCATGTCACCTAAAAGGTAAACCTGTTTCTCCATCACCTGTTCAGCTCTGATGATTCAGTAAGGACATCTCCTGGTTTCATCTGCATGTTTCCCTCTCACCAGATAACCAAACCGATATCATGACCAGCAGCTTTACAGCTGTGGCTCCAGCAAACATCAGCTGATACTAGAAATTAATATTAAATAAATTCTAACAACAGCTGATCAAGCTTAAACGTGCTGCTGTTGTTTAACGCGACATCCGCTGGTTTCCTCTTTCTGGCGCAAAGTGGGCGATAAATAAACAAGAGAGAAAAGCCGATCAGCTGATCATTGATCAGTTTCGTGATTGAAGTAGAAACGGGAGAGAATGAGAGAAGAAGAGGCAGCTGTGCAGCTTCAGCTTTGTGTCTTTTTCATTGTAGCTGAAGTCCAGGACAAACTGCGGTCCTTTTCACCTCAGTACGAAACGCGTAATATTTTCTCTGAATACCAGACGATTCTGTTTTTTACGGGACGGTTGGAAACTCTAATAATTAACCGTATGAACAAAATAAAGTTCAACATCAGTAACATAGCACCCACCCAGCTGTATAGAAACTCCGTCATGCTAGCTAGCACGCAGTACGAAAATGTCAGCATACCGAAAATAAACTCCACCTAAACTTGGTTTATATCTGACTCAGATAGACTGCAGGTCATAACTACTTACCTGAAGTTCAGTTCACCTGACACGCGGACCGGCGGCCGCTTCGGGTCTCTCCTCTTGCCTCCCTTTTCCTTCATCCACCTGCTGGCTTCCACCACTTGCTAATGTTATTGAATCTGTGGAAGCTCCGCGATATCCACCACACGAAGTAACGAGTAACGAGCCTATCTAAATCCCAGTAACGAGTAACGCGTTCCTGGTTTTGGCATAATAACTAGTTACCGTGCTCGTTACCACAATAATAACGTAGTTACTGTAACGCGTTACTTAATAACGCGTTAGTCCCAACACTGCCTATATGTCAGTAAAAATAGTATGCAAATATTGCTGTCCTTGAATGCTGAGTAAACACTGACAAAGCACTGATTGTATCTCTTGTACTTCATCAACGCAGTATCTAAAAACTTTGCACTGTAGTGGTTAAAACCTCATTCTAATAAGAGTCAAAAGCAAATTCAGTTATTAGGTTTATAGGGTTATTGAATTATGGTTAACGGTTGGTAGATTTTTTTTTTTAACATTATCTGCCAATTACATCTGCCACCCTTCTCCAAATCTGTGCCCCTACCTGGCCCCCCCAACAAAAATTTTCTAGACACGCCACTGCTCCTCTGCTCCATCACAAGTCCACACATGCAGTGCCTTTGGGTGTAGGTAAGATTACTGAGGTACAGGGGAAGTATTCCTCCCAATTTTATTCCACCACTTAGACACTCGTTATTTACACGCTCATGACACAGACATATAGGGCCTTCGGGGGTGGGCACACTGAACGGTGTCCAAATGGGGTCTGTTCATTGAGACCCTGCTGGTGGGTGGGGGACCCTTGGGTCACAGGCACAGCGTGGTCTGCTCTGGGACAGCCAGTTGCCAGCGGACGCTGAGAATTGTCGCCACAGCCCCCTGGGGCCTCTGCACTGTGGCTCCTGGGTAACCCCCCTCCAGGGCTGTCCTCTGCTCTTCGGGGCGTCATTGTACATATTTTTTTTTTTCTTCAGCAGGTTTTGAAGCACATTTTCAGTGTTTTTTTCTCTCTTTCCTTTTTCTTTTCTATTTTTCTCTCCTTTTACTTCTGTTAACTTTCTCCACAACTTCTCTTTCTTTCCTCTATTTCTTTTCTGTCCACCGGTCTTGTCCGTTGTCCGAACTCACCATAAAAAATCTTAATAAAGGTGGCAAATGCCATAATGGGAAGTAAATTTGTTGGACATTTTTTTGCCTTCAGACAACAATTCTGGTTGCTCCAGTGCCGGACAGGGGAAAAAAATAAAAATAAAATTTAGGGTCACCAAGTAACCTCACTCCTCTAACTGCATGTCTTTTCACTGTGGGAGGAAGCTGGGGTACCCAGAGAAAACCCACACAGACACATGGAGAACATGCAAACCGATTCAATTTTTCAAAAAAATAAAATAAATCAGCTCTCTAAGATTACATCCTTACTTTAGCAAATGTCACTTGCAAAGAAGTCTCTACTTTTGAGAATAATCTTCCTCTTCTGTTCTCTTTCTGGCATCTTTCTCTGCACATGCAAAATACAGCAACTGTGCACAAGTCAGGAGACACATTTTGTGACAATGTACAAAAACTGGTGGTCTGTTTATGCGCACCCTTCTTCCGTAGTTCTAACTAGAGGCTGAATTACCATGACCATAAATTTACATTTGTACTGTGAATGCATCACAGGGATGCATTGAGGGTATAAGCTGGCAATAGGATGTCTTGTTTTTTTAAAATCATGAAGCTGCTGTCACTGGAAACAAAGCCTGGCTGCACCACACAAAAAAAATTGACTAATTCAACAATAATATACATTAATTAGATTTAACTACTTATTATCTGATGGTGCCAAAATGCTGTTCCAGATTTTTAACCCCTGGTCCCCAACTCTCAGAGGACGTTCGGTGTTCAGTATCAAACTTACTTTGATTTTTTGGTTAATAGATAGTCTTTGTTTTCTACTGTGGGACAACTGACTTTGTTTTACAGTGATTTATGAAGGTGGTGTGACTCTTTAAATACAAACTTGAGATTCTGATGATGTTTTTGGGAGTCCAGTGCCACTGAGATCTAGCACTTTATTTGGTACAAATTGGTTTTGGTGCATAGACAGCTCTTGCATATATCCCTGGAAGAAATATTATTTTTTGGAGTATGAAACATTGTGAAATTGTGTCGTCTTTTGAGTCCTTCATTATACAACTCACAAACCCATTAAATACTATATAGTCATTAAGTAATCAAAAATAGTTAGGCTCCTGATGGAACAAAAATTATTGTCTTTCCTATTCAAAAGGAGTTGTACAAACTGCATGGTCTATCATGTACCTGTCAGGTTCATTTCACAATTCATTAAGAACATCATTGATTTCTGTTTGTACACCATGTCAGCCCCAAGCTGCTTTGATAAAATAACCATTTTAAGTATCTGATCAAAGATGTGAAGAGCAAAAGGCTTTTCAAATTAATGTATTACACAGCCCCAAGAGTCTCTTTCACATTCAAGGAAAAATCCTGTTCTAAAGTAGGTAACACAGTTTTGTCAATAAAGACAGGTGGAAGCAGACAACTAGTCATTATCAGCCTTACACCTTTGCACACATCTTTGAAAGAGGTGAAGCACAATAAGGAAGACAAGAATGTAAACTGGGAACACTGTAAACAGACATACATCTTCTTTACATTGTCATCTGCCTAATTAGTTGTTTTCTGCTACTGAAATCATTAATTCTTCACGGGTGCTGACAGTAATGCTAGCTGGCTAACAATGGCAGATTCCTATTTTCCATATACAGTATGCATTGTGTTCTTGTTTGTCGTTTATATATGTTCAATTATTTTCTTTAATACAGGAGATATTAGTAAAAATAATATGTGGTCAAAGGTTTGAGAACTTGTAAATGCTCATAAAATTAGGGGAGCAAACACTGCAGTTAAATCCTGCAGTAGTAATTACTGATGAGTGCACAACTCGTGTTTGACTTTTATTTGAATAACACTATGTCGTATTTCTTAGTGTTCTGCATGCAAGTGTGTTAAAGAAAATATCTGAAGCAAGACTGTTTGCCATAGCCAGCTAGCTAATTACAGCGTAGCTAAAATGATATTAGATAAGCAAAGCAGAGTCTTCCTACCAGGAAATGTACTCTTTACAATGCAATAAAAATTGATTTTACTGCTGAAAAATGTAATGTGTTATCACTGTTCTTCCCTTGATGGTTTTATTTGATTTCTCTGAAAATGGCTGCGTCACAGTGCCAAATCACTCTTTCTTGCCATATATCAGGGCTTTCAACAGCTTCATATTCCATGTAATGCAATGTTTCCTTGTCAGTTTGAACGTGTAAATACAGTTACACTAGATTTAGAAATGCTTTCTTGTTAGGTTACCTCCTTCAAACACAATTCTAATTCTATCTCTCTTAATATACTATTGATCAGATTAGGCGAGAATTGTGTAGACAGAAATGATTTTCTGCTATACAGAAATGCACATGCTTTCAGGTAGCCTGGGAGAGCTGTAAAGCTGAGAATATCCATTTTTGTCCATTTCTATACTCAGGTTAAGGCTTTTTCCACATCATTCTCCATCCCATTTCCTGGCAGAAAAAGGAAAATGCATTTAAGAACATCAGCGCTGCACTTCTAAAGGTCTGCCTCTCTACTCTTTACAGCAGAATGATACCATGTGCCTGACGGAGGTTTTCAAATCTGGGACACTGAATCATTTCAAAATCTTGTTAGGAAAAAAAAGATTTCTGTCCATGTGTGATACCACGCACTTACTTGAACAAAATCTGTTGAAGGTTGAAGGTCTGTTGAGACGTTTATAAATTGTTTGATGAGCCTAACTGAGGAGGGGAAAAAAAAAAGAAAAATATGAAGAAAGCTACACTGGTTAAACAAATGTGAATGAAAAAAATGAATTATGTTTACTCAATCTAAGTTTATAGGTTGTAATGTGATGTCATGTTTCTGTTTAGTCTTGGCTGTATACATTTTCCCTTTCAGTATATGTTCTACACATCATCTGGCATATGTTTCAAATTAGAAAAACTGCATGCCCAATAGTCAAGCATTTAGTTTGTTGTTAACCATCTTAAATGTGACTACTCATAGGCAACTGCTGAGGGAAATTGGAGAAAATTAAAAGTGCACAAAGGTGTGATGAAGAAGGGGTTCCTAAGAAATACAACTCGCTTTTTTAACTTTTTCTTCACCAACTCATAAGAAAAATATCTGGTGTTTTTGCAGCTAAAACCTCACCAGCTGCTCACCAGCTAGTCATCCTCTGTCTGATATTATTTTGCTGGGCTTGTAGCCAGCAGCTAACAGCTGCCCACTGCTGCAGGAAAAGAGGTTGATGAGAGCAGTGGAACTAAATCAGAACCACAACGTGGAGGCCTAAAACACACAAAAAAATAGCTGAAAGATGCTTCATAGAGCTGAGGACGATAGTGCTTTTTAGCTTTTCTTAAACCATTTTCCAAATGTGTGGAATTTTAAAACAAAGTATGTTGGGATCTCTGCATCTGTACCAAATTAGGGAACCCCAGTGAGGTGTGCAACAAGTCCTGTTCACCAGGTGACTGACTTCCTTTCACATACAAGAGTAGTCATTTGACTGCTGGCTGCCATGAGGGGGATTCCACCATCTGTTAAACTTGATGAAAGCAATGCTATGGAACTGCTAGTGGAACTGAATCACCTGATGATTTTATCCTGCTGATAGAAATGGCAGAATAAAATCTGAAGTTATGGGCTATACTCTGCTCAGATTCAGCCAAATACTGCAAATCTTATAGGTCAATGATTCACGGTGCAAATGGATAATGATACAAAACATACTATAAAAGCAACCCAAGAGTTACTCAAGCTGAAAAAAGGGATATTCCTCAATGTCCAAATCAGTCACCTGATCAACCCAGTAGAGCATGCTCAGACAAATCTGAAATCAGAGAGACCAGAACAAGCACCCACTGAAGTTATTTGCATTAAAAGCCTGGCAGAGTTTCTAAGTGTTAAAACCCTCCATATTTTTACACTTATGTTAGTTTGTCCAATTACTATTGGGCCTCTAAAATGTGGGGACTCTGTATAAAAAGGGCTGTAATTTCTAACCCATAAATGCAATACATTTGTCGAACCACTTGAGTTACTGTAACACTGAAATTCTGAATGCTATCTTGACTTTTATGGGGGGTTTTTAATCCACTGAGGTGCTGTACAAAGGCAAAATCATTAAAATCATAACACACGGACGTAATAAACAGATGGACAGAAAACAAAGAAAAAACAAAGTAAAAGAGACCAAACACAAGCGAAATAGGGTTTTTTTTCTAACATTTCACTGGTACTGAATGACAAGGACACTATATCTGCCAAACCTGTTATTTCTCCAAAGACATGTTTCTTTTTTTCCAAGTACACTTTCAACAGGATATCCTTTCCAATATTCATTTTTATAAAGATCACAAGTACACCAAAAGCTGTTTTAAGTGCCAAGGAGACTTGAGAAATACTTTTAGTTTAAAGAAAAAGACAGATATAGATCTAACACCTCCAATTTGCAGAAGAAAACTGTATTTTTCGATGTGATACCTAATGGATCAGGAAAAAGAAATGCATTCATAAACTGATGATACTTTTTGTATTTAGTCATACCCAAAATTCCATGCACCAGGTAAGAATTCATGCAAGCCACAGCTCCAGCAATTTGACAAATGCAATCGACAGCAACTTTCAAGCTGCCAAATATGTGATACTACACAGACAGTGCTGCAAGAGGATGCTTGTAATGATGCAGCGTTCTGACCCCTGTCTCCTCCCAAGCAGGTAAATACACAAAATCCATGCATCACTACTGTGCCACACCGAACAGCCTATAGTTCGGGGTTGCACAGCACTCCATCATTTGTAACTGCAGTTCAGGCCTCTTAATTTTCAATTTCTTTCAAGCCAACAATGCTTGGATCATTTCTCGCAGGAAGAAAAACAAAGATAGATGGACAAACTGCATGTTTCTGAGCACTTGCAATCTATATACAGCACCCAACAAAAAGTAAATCCAAAAATAAGATAAAGATGACAAATTTATTTATTCTGAAAGTTGGGGAAATGAAGGTGTTATAGCAGCCAAAACATGGAAAGCAACTCAATGTAGTAAATGCAATATGCTGAGGCAAAATAGCTTGGGAAGGTTAAGAATTACACTAAAATAGGAATATAATTACATAGAAAACTGAAAAACAGACTGAAGATCCCAATAATAAAATCTAGATATGATACACTGAGGAACTTAAATTAAAAAGAATGCAAATATTATGGTAAAGATTTTCTGTATCTTTCCTTGTGGCAGCTGAGCTAAAAACAGATGGGTGTGTGTATGCTGTGAGAGACACAGTATGGCATTTCGTTCCAGTATGACTTTAAAAACAATGTGATTTATACATTATATGGCCATAAGCAGTCATTTAGGCTTACAGTGAACTGTGGGAAATGCTTAAATCCTGCTGCTCTCAGTTTAAGATCTTCATGCTGTGTGGTTGGTTGGTTAATACTAGTGCTGATGCACTACTATGATGTCTTTTCTTAGTGGGAAGTAATGTGATTTTAGATTAGCCAGTGATTGCTTTTCTTGGATGAATTTTTGATCAAAGTTAAAAAAAAAAAAAAAAAAAAAAAGAAGAAAAAAGAAAAACAACCCAAAACTGTGTTTGGAATGTTTACAATGGAGGTGCAGTTTCTGTATGTTTGTAATGCCTCATGTTTATCTGCTTTTTTTACATTAGTACATTAGTTATCAAGACAACACACACACACACACACACACACACGTCTCTTTCACTCTCTTGGTTCTTCTCAGCCACCAGTTAGTCTTAGTTGTAAAGAAAAGAGAGCAAGCACGCTGACTCATGGCTGACACACAAAATGTCATCTGAGCTGACTCATTTCTGTCACTTCCTTTGAGGTCTGTGCTCTTCTTCCCGCTGCTTTACCTATTTCCTGTTACATGTAAGTGTAGGTGTTACTTCACGTCTATAAATAAATTATTTAATATCTCCATAAATCCATAACTTTCAACCCGCCAAATATGATTACTACCTTGTGTATCAATTGATAAACCAAGCAAAAGAATATTATATTTGGACACACCTTCTTATTTAATGTCTTTTTCTTTATTTTCATTACTATTTACATTGTAGATTCTCACTGAAGGCAATATGAATGGAATTATGTAGTAAACCAAAAAGTGTGAAATAACTCAAAACATGTTTTAGATTTTAGATTCTTCCAAATAGCCACCCTTTGCTTTGATTACTGCTTTGCAAACTCTTGGCATTCTCTCAATGAGCTTCATGAGGTAATGACCTAAAATGGTTTTCCAACAGTCTTGAAAGAGTTCGCAGAGATGCTGAGTACTTGTTGACCATTTTGCCTTTACTCTGTGGTCCATCTCATTCCAAACCATCTTGACTGGGTTTGGGTCAAGTGACTGTGGAGGCCAGGCCATCTGGCACAGCACCCCATCACTGTCCTTCCTGGAGGTGTGTTTGGGGTCATTGTCCTGTTGAAAAATAAATGATGGTCCAACTAAACACAAACCGGATTGGATGGCATGTTGCTGCATGATGCTGTGGTAGCCATGCTGGTTCAGTGTGCCTTCAATTTTGAATAAATCTCCAACAGTGTCACCAGCAAAGCACCCCCACACCCTCACACCTCCTCCTCCATGCTTACTGTGGGAACCACATGTAGAGACCATCCGTTCACCTTTTCTGCATCACACAAAGACACAGTGGGTGGAAGCAAAGATTTCAACTTTGGACTCATCAGACCAAAGCACAGATTTCCACTGGTCTAATTTCCATTCCTTGTGTTTCTTGGCCCAAACAAATCTCGTCTGCTTGTTGCTTTTCCTCAGTTGTGGTTTCTTAGCAGCTATTTGATCATAAAGTTCTGATTCGCACAGTCTCCTATAAACAGTTGATGCAGAGATATGTCTTCTACTGGAACTCTTTATGGCATTTATCTGGGCTCTAGTCTGAGGTGCTGTTAACTTGCGATTTCTGAGGCTGGTGACTCAGATGAATTTATCCTCAGCAGCAGAGGTGACTCTTGGTCTTCCTTTCCTGGGGCGGTCCTCATGTGTGCCAGTTTCATTGTAGCGCTTGATGATTTTTGCAACTGCACTTGATGACACATTGAAAGTTTTTGGAATTTTCCAGACTGAATGACCTTCAGTTCTTAAAGTAATGATGGACTGTTGCTTCTCTTTACTCAGCTGATTGGTTCATGCCATAATATGAATTCTAACCGTTGTCAAACAGGGCTGTCAGCTGTGTATCAACCTGACTTCTCCAAGGGTTTGCCGAGCTGTCAACCAAGCAAAGGATGGCTACTTATAGGAGTCTAAAATAAAATACATATTTAGAGTTTATTATCAATTTGTTATTTGCTACATAATTCCATATATCTTGCTTTATATATCTGATGTCTTCAGTATGTATCTACAATTTAGAAAGTAGTACAAATAAAGAAAAACCATTAAATGAGAAGGTGTTTCCAAACTTTTGATTGGTAGTGTAGCTTCATTGCTTTAATTGTAAATGTAAATAAAAATGTAAAGTTGTAAACTTACTGTGCCTTTAACTCTCATCTGAAATACGTTTTTCAGTGTTTTCATTTTTTTCCATTTTATTTTATTTTACATGACTGCAGTGCTACGAAACATTTCAGTTCATTTTTAATTAACAATCATCTGCAGAAAGGCTTGATTACTGGAGAGTATCTGAATTTGGATTCTGCGTATTGATATAGCAGCACACATAGACACAGCTATTATTCCTGTGGGTAAACACTTGAAAAACAGGTGAACAGTGTTGTCCAAAATCACTTGTAAACTTTTGGGTTCTTGCTAAACACATAACTAAATCAGTAGCAACTTCCAAACTGTGGGTTTATTTTTAATCACAGTATCCCACAATGTAAACTTTAAAACAACTTTTAATATAGTTACTTGATTTGAACTGTTCCAAAGAAGACACTAACCTCTGAAATGTACATTTACCTTTTTGATTTTTACCTTACTCTTGGCTTGATTTATGTGCAGCAGGAGTATGCCAGCAATTTGCACTGCAGATTTTATTAAATGTGCACTCACAATCTGTGTGTAATTAGTGTCTGATTTAGTAAGGCAGCACATCATTATGTAATCAGACTTGCTGCTTTCTAGATGCATTCTGAGAGCAAAGGAGAGCTCAAAAGTGCAGTTCAGAAAGCTCAGATAAATCTGAAATTAACTTTATTTAATATACAGCATATGTCTGAGACAACTGTCTGTTAGTGACAAAATGCCCCAAATCTGCTTTATTTGAAATGCCAATGGACTTTCATGTGAATATTCTCTCCTAAAAGGATTTTAGTTATTTCAGTGCACCTCCGAAAACATAAAATTCAATGGAGGCTTTGACTGTTAGACACTCGTGCATACGGACTACAAATGTAAGGCAGCAAATATTTATTACAGTGAATTACTGTGCATTCCAATAGATAGACCTGAACAAAGATGAGTAAAATCTTATACTGGAAGGGTTGCGGTATAACTTCTGAAGATGCAAAACTCCACACTGAATGTTTTGTGGGAATGTGTTTCAATTTTCTCAATGACATACCCAGATCCAATTTAGGGTCACCATGGAGGAGCTGAAGCTTAAAAGTGATATAATAATGTGAACATGAATATTGATGGGTACTGTGATGGTTATCAGAGTGGTGGGGGCAGAAATAAATTGTTTCAAAGGGTACTCTCTATCATGACTGGGCACATAGTAGTTCTCAGGAGGAGCTGCAACCCCCGATTAAATAGCCAGTGGCTCATCCCACTCCTTGAAATAACAATTAAATATTAAGGATTAAATAAGTTAATAACAATGCTCAATCAGCGATTTAAATATAATGATAATAAGTTAACAGTGGCAACATCAACACAAATATATTTAGAAAATGCCCCAACTTTTTAAATGTTTGAAATTATTAGATTCTTCAACCTCATCAAACTCGACCCCCTCCTTTACTACACTTGGCACATCCTCTCCCAGGAACTTTACTATAAAAGGAGTCCAAAAACACTCAGACTTCTTTGGCAGTTCCTGGATTTTTGAGATCTGGAGTCGAGGTGCAGTCTGGAGAAGAGGTGAGAGACAAGTTACACCAATCTTAAAACTTTAAGCAACTCTCTTAACGATTGTAAAGGTTATATGGCAGCAATGTTCCCAACAGTTATATTAAAGACACTGCAGTATGCTTAGAGGTCTCAGGCCTCCGTGTCATTGGTCAGAAGTCAGAAAGATACAACTATTAGTGATCACAATCACACTTACAATTCAATGTAGTTTTATTTATATAGCAAGTCAAAAAACAGTTGCCTCAAAGCACTAAATGCAAACTGGTGCATAAATGTTTAGACTGAAAAGAGGTGAGTGACAAAGAAATGTTCATTGTATCATGGGAAGCCCCCAGCAGCCTAGGCCTAATGCAGCATAACTAAGGAAGGAAAGTCACCTGATCCAGCCCTAACTATATGCTTTATTAAAAAACATAAAGTTTTAAGCCTTAATCTTAAAAGCATAGAGTGTGTCTGTCTCCAAACTGAGAGCTGGTTCCACAGAAAATGGGCCTGAAAGCTGAAGCTCTGCCTCCTGTTCTACTTTTTAATATCCTAGGAACCACAAGTAAGTCTGCAGTCTGAGAGCGAAGTGCTGTACGGGGATGATATGTTACAAGGTCTTCAGAATAAGAGGGGGTCTGATTATTCAAGACCTTGTATGTTAGGAGAGGGGTTTCAAATTTGATTCTAGATTTAACAGGGAGCCAATGAAGATAAACTAACATGGAAAAATGTGATATTGCTAGTCTTTATCCAGTTAATAGAAGATGCAGCTATTGCAGTTAGCAAACAAAAATATTTTGTGGCATTCACTTTGAGGATATTTTGCCTATTTTAAGTTAACAACTGAAACCAACCTATGACTGTCATGGATGGAAACAGTACAAAACTCTTACTCCATCTCCTTTGAAAACACAACGTGGATTTCCATACGTGTTTATACCAACCGCTCACTGTTGCATCCTGCATTCATTCTGTGATAATCCCCTTCAGCTCCTCTCCAGTGTCCAGTAGACTAATGATGATATAAGCCCAGAGCTTAGCGTCACACAGACCTGCACTAAGATGACCTGACTCAGATGATACGGCACAAACATAATTCCTGTGGCTTCCATCCAGCACCTTCTTATCTCTGAGCCACTGTTCACAAAGCCCAAACTATTTTTCCCCATGGCCCCTATGTAGTTTGAATACTTTTTACATAAGTAAAACAGATTATAAATATGACTTGAAGCGACACTTAGCATGCTCCATATTCATAGTAGGGATTATGAAATGTGATAGATGCCAGTCTATAAAAATCAGAAACTTTGGGTGCCAAATTAGTGCCACAAGGCTGAAATGCAGCAGTTTGAGTCTGACCAGAGGCACTTTGCTCTGTCTTCCTCCACCCTCTCTACCATTCTTCCTGACCACTATCTAGTAAATGCAAAAGGCTTTTCTGATTTAAAAATTTCCTTTAAAGGATGGCTTCCAACATGGCTGGAATTTACTTTGTAAAGACTATGATCCTTAACTTTTTCTAAAAGTACATAGTGTTGCAGATTTGCCTACCTGGCAAGTAGTGAGTAAAAACTGAACATCAACTGGACATTGAAAATGGCCTGTGATTTACATAGTACTTTTTTAGTCATCCTGACCACTCAAAACAGACTGCTGCTACACATTGCTCCATTTACATGACAGACCTCCAGACAACCTTTTCAAATAAAGGTAATTAATCAAATTAGCCCTCTGCTCTCAAGTCAGCCGCTGCTCTTATTAATAGGAGAGTGTGTGTCATGTTGTGGTAGGTGTGTTTGCATAGTCACATTATGATGATCTGATTTGCTTCTGGGAACAAAAAGCATTTCCCGCAAATGGCAAT
The DNA here is from genome assembly GCF_001858045.2 of Oreochromis niloticus. Lineage (NCBI taxonomy): Eukaryota > Metazoa > Chordata > Actinopteri > Cichliformes > Cichlidae > Oreochromis > Oreochromis niloticus. The sequence continues at coordinate 29,615,392 of NC_031986.2, forward strand.
CATTACATTTTAAGTTGAACACAGTGTTTTATGGTTAGATTTAGACAAATAATGGTTCCAGCTAGAATTATGGCCAGAAGAAAATTAATTTAAATCATGTTCATATCACCTAAAATGATGGAAAACATGACTGGGTTGATGCACCCGTGTGTGCACCAAACACCCACGGCTATTTTTTCACTTGGGCAAGAATATCTGTGTAAGGATGTAACGTGTGTATATTAGAGTGGGTGGTAGTACATGCAAAATAAGAAAATTGTGTTTGTGTGTACATGCATCTTGCGCATATTAAATAAGGATTTGGTAAACTGTAATAAAGAGTGACCAAATGAGAATATCAGAGGAAGGCTCATCATTGATCACCACCATAGATTCCCTTTGGAATCAGAATCAGGTGAGTCCATGTCTCTGTGTGTACAGGGCATGGAGATGTGGCCAAAGTTAATTATCAGAGAATCCATTCTGCAAATGTGCATGTGTGTTTATAAGAGGGTGGGTGGAGGTGTGTTTGCAGCCAATTAAGCAGAAAGGTGGCTTCTAATTTGTATTCAGAAGCTGTACGGTTGGTCAGTGTGGCTCATCTCCACTTTTACACACAGATCAAAGCAAAACAGAGTCATGTTCAAAACGTTAGAAAGGACACCAAAAGAGCTTGCAATAATTGCTGTGACATGGAGATATCATGAAAACACATCAGGTACTTTATCGGTGATCGTTTCCAAATGTAACTGACAATCCAAAATTAAGAAAATAAAAAAAAAAACATTTTCAAAAATATCACTATTTTACAGAAAGGCTCATTTTGATTGCTTTCAGATTTCTTCTTTCAAAGTTACACTCCAATTCAAAACAGTTCATGGAACTATCATTGGCATATTTATGCATTCTTTCCTCCCCGTTTTCTGTTGTTTTTTCCTCTCTTAGTGTTTGCTAATGAGTTTAGCCTCACACTTGGGATGTCGTCGTAACACTTGTCGTAAGTACAGACTGGAAAATGCAATTATTCTAATTGTTTATTCTCCCATTTTCTAACTCTTGCAGCTAATGGGCTGGTACTGTATGCGTTATCTGAATACCACTTTCTCGTTGTTGAAATTATTCCACTACTCCCATATGCACAATTGTAATAGCAAGCAAAATAGTATGTCATGTTCGAATTGGTGGACTGTGTAACCTTTTTATTCCTTGAGCCTTGCCTTGGGTTGACATGTATCTGTAAAGGGAAAGGTATTTAAGTTTATAATTATGAAATTTTCTGTTAAAACACCAGTGAATAGAACTGATAATTTAGTTTGTTATGCTTGAATGAACTTCATACTCTATATTGCCAAAAGTATTCCCTCGCCCATCCAAATCACTGAATTCAGGTGTTCCCATCAGTTCCACGGGCACAGGTGTTTTAAAATCAAGCACCTAGGCATACAGACAAGCATTTGTAAAATAATTGTTCACTCTCAGGAGCAAATTCCAGCATGGTGCCATGCTAGGATGCTACAGTCAACTGCTAGTGGTATCGTAACAAAGTGGAACCCACTGGGAACGGCAGCAACTTAGACACAACATGTTAGGCCACGTAAAATCACAGAGTGGGGTTAGCAGATGCTGAGGTGCGTAGTGTGCAGAGGTCACCAACTTTTTGCAGAGTCAATCACTTTAAATGACCTCCAAAAACAAATGTTACTTTTAACCATATAGTGCCTAAAATTGCCCTGGTATAATCATTCAAATCAGCTATTCAATATTTTCTTCTACTTTGAATACAAAAAATCAGAATGAATTGAAATGTGTTATTTTAACCATTTTCTTAACCATCAGTTGCACACAGAGGCTTTTCACAAATTACAATACTGTGACAGTGAGTCTCTTTTTGTGGTCAACACTAGACCATTAACAAACAAAAGATCATGGCAACAAAAAAGTACATCAAGTGAGAATTCACGAGACAAAATAAAACAAATTAAATTAAAAAAGTGCTCTTTTGTGCTTATAACATATACAAATTTAAAAAAAACAAAAAACCCCAATGACCTCAACACAGAAACAAACGTCTAGATAGTGACTATAAAAACGACTGACCAAAAACAGTCACAGTTAACAAAGCTGGTTAATTTATGTTTTCTTTGATGTGTGGGGAGACGTTGACATGTGGAGTTTAAATGTCTTAATTTTCCAGTGGATGAGTTTTCAGCTGGTGGTATAACGTCGCGGTACTGCTACCTTTTGTGTCAATAGTTTTACGGCATGTTTTGCAAATTACTGCATTTTGTTCGACATCATCCTTGTGAAATGTAAACGACAGCAAGTCTCATCCCCCCGTTTGTCTGAAACTGCCGCTGTCGCCATAGTTTTCCCTGTCTGGTAGTATATAAACATGCATGCTCAGTGCAGTGTGCCAGGTAAAAAATGTTCTGGTTGGGAGAGGGGGATTAATGACGCATTGGCAGCATGTTGGGGGCTCACTTTGTTACATGCAGACACCTTAATATTGGTTATGATGGTTATGATAAAACCATTTTAACCATCGTACATGGAAAAACCCGCAATACATCCAGTATATTCAATATATCGCCCACCCCTACCTGAGACTGCACCTGTAAAAAGTAAAAAGCACCTAATAGACAGGTGATTACACCGGTGTAGCCAAAAAAATGTGAAAACTAGACACACTGTAGTATTACTGTAGATCTCACATCTCACCACTGAACGTTTTACTCGGGTACAAACTCACGCACAATGCTCTGTATGTCAGAAAAAATGCAAGCATGCTTTTGATTGCATTTCTGACCTGACACACCTTTGTAGGTCTTGTAGGATGCAGGGTCTTACACTTAAGATTACTGTGTGGCCTGTGGGTTGTAACCAGGCCAGACAGTAATGTGTGTGACCTCAGGATATGTCTTGAACAAATCGTGAGCCTGTTGAATAATAATCTTGTACAGTAATATACAATGGTAATAAACTGGTAATAAAGGAACCACAAAAATGGACCACAGGTCCTGGGTTTATACATAATATATAAAAAATATATAGATAATGAATCATAAAAATCCATGCAGCACCTGTTTCATAAGTATGAGCAAATAATGCCTGGATTGTTAGAACTTTTTAATTGCTACTCATAAATTCCTTTTCTAGCATAAATATTTATTTATATTTAATGATAATGATTCTTTATGTATTTTTGAAACTTTGAAACTTTTTTTTTCTTCTTGTTTCTTGTTGTGTTTATTTTTTTCTGCACCTTTTATTTTCCCTGTCTTCAATGTTTTTTTTCTTTTTGAGAATAATTGGGAACTAAGCCGTTTGATCAACAAGTGAAGTAATCAGACATGTAGAAATGTAACGGTCTCTTTATCTATTCTGTAATTTTTTTGCCCATTCTTTGGGTTCTAAAGGAAAATTAAACAACTTTAAGAACTGGCCTTGCTTTAACAACAAATGATGTGATCAGTTCTTTATCAAGTCACTGTATAAATTAGTAAAGGTATTTATAGCAATGTGAGATGTCTTACTTTACTTATTTTATCCCCACGAAGAAGCTATCAAATATATGGTTAAGAAATATCTGGTACATTTTAAAACTGGATATTAGTGAATTGAAAGTGTGATCAAAAGTCATGCCAAGGTTTTTTATTTAAATAAAAGTAGGACAATAAGTAGCCTTGCAGTTATTCTAAGAAGTTTTTACCACAATTGTAAAACTCCATGTTGTTCACAGTTCATGAAATAAAACAGTCTTCACCTCCACAACCCTATCCCCTTAACAGATACTGGTTTCTTTCTTCCTTTTACAATATCTTTCAGCTTTCAGACAGGCAGGAAAGGGTCTGCAGCATTAATGGAAACTTGAAAACATCGACCACAGCTTTTTGAAGTGCAGGAGAGAGCCTGTTCTCCTTCCTCTTCTCTGCTTTCTCCTTTTTGCTGCTGCTGGTGAACTGATGAATGTTACATTTGGTTACTGGACACACCCGCCTCCTAATCATCTAGTCAGTGCAAGAACTCTCTTTTTGGCTTGTTTGAAAGTGTTACTTCCCTTCACCTATTTTCCTCTGACCTGAAAATTTATTCAGAACTGATGAGTGCTGGTTTTTCAGACTAGTAACATAACCCTCGCACCTTTTTACTTTCCTTTTTTTTTTTTTACAGTCAGTACACTGTGACCCTAGTGAGTACCAAAAATAACTAAAAAATAACTAATAATCTAAATTCCTGTATATGTTATTGTGTGTATTATTTTATATATATGTTATATTCTAACTATGCAAATCTGTTCTAAACCCCAAACTGTCCCTGATATAATCGACTCTTAGGACCTCCAAGCATGTAGTTGTTCTCATTCTCAGTCCCTTTCTTCTTCTGTGGTGCACCTCTGTAAATTTGGCCTCTCCCTTCTTCTACAACACAATTTTTACCAACACTATTTATATTGTTATCCATCCTGATGTTTCTTATTGTGAATTTTTAGTTCATTATTGCCATCATTAGGCATGTATCTACTAAATGCTGTGAATATACAGGGTGGGCCATTTCTATGGATACACCGTAATCAAATGAGAGTGGTTGGTGATATTAAAGTCCTGTTTGTGGCACATTAGTATATGTGAGGGGGCAAACTCCTCAAGATGGGTGGTGACCATGGTGGCCATTTAGAAGTCGGCCATCTTGGATAGAACTTTTGTTTATTTCAATAGGAAGAGGGCCATGTGACACATCAAACTTATTGGTAATGTCACAAGTAAAACAATGGTGTGCTTGGTTTCAACGTAACTTTATTCTTTCATGAGTTATTTAAAAGTTTCTGACCACTTATAAAATGTGTTCAATGTGCTGCCCATTGTGTTGGATTGTCAATGCAACCCTCTTCTCCCACTCTTCACACACTGATAGCAACACCGCAGGAGAAATGCCAGCACAGGCATCCAGTATCCGTAGTTTCAGGTGCTGTACATCTCGTATCTTCACACCATAGACAATTGCCTTCAGATGACCCCAAAGATAAAAGTCTAAGGGGGTCAGATCGGGAGACCTTGGGGGCCATTCAACTGGCCCACAACGACCAATCCACTTTCCAGGAAACTGTTCATCTAGGAATGCTCGGACCTGGCACCCATAATGTGGTGGTGCACCATCTTGCTGGAAAAACTCAAGGAACGTGCCAGCTTCAGTGCATAAAGAGGGAAACACATCATCATGTAGCAATTTCAAATATCCAGTGGCCTTGAGGTTTCCATTGATGAAGAATGGACCCACTATCGTTGTACCCCATATACCACACCAAACCATCACTTTTGTTGTTCCAACAGTCTTGGAGGGATCCATCCAATGTGGGTTAGTGTCAGACCAATAGCGGTGGTTTTGTTTGTTAACTTCACCATTCACATAAAAGTTTGCCTCATCACTGAACAAAATCTTCTGCGTGAACTGAGGGTCCTGTTCCAATTTTTGTTTTGCCCATTCTGCAAATTCTGTGCGCCGATCTGGGTCATCCTCGTTGAGAGGATGCAGTAGCTGGAGTTTGTAAGGGTGCCATTTGTGAGTAGCAAATATCCGCCGAAGGGATGTTTGACTAATGCCACTCTCCAGTGACATGCGGCGAGTGCTACGCTGTGGGCTCTTGCTGAATGAAGCTAGGACAGCCACTGATGTTTCTTCATTAGTGACAGTTTTCTTGCATCCACATTTTGGCAAATCCAACACTGAACCAGTTTCACGAAACTTAGCAAGCAGTTTGCTAACTGTACCATGGGAGATGGGTGGTCTCGTAGGGTGTCTTGCATTGAAATCTGCTGCAATGACCCGGTTACTGCGTTCACCAGATATCAACACAATTTCAATCCGCTCCTCATGTGTTAACCTCTTCGACATGTCAATGGCTGTGAACAAAGAGAAACTTGTAAATAACTCATGAAAGAATAAAGTTACGTTGAAACCAAGCACACCATTGTTTTTCTTGTGGTGTGCTTCAAACTTACCAATAAGTTTGATGTGTCACATGACCCTCTTCCTATTGAAAAAACAAAAGTTGTATCCAAGATGGCTGACTTCTAAATGGCCACCATGGTCACCACCCATCTTGAGGAGTTTGCCCCCTCACATATACTAAGGTTCCACAAACAGGACTTTAATATCACCAACCATTCCCATTTTATTATGGTGTATCCATATAAATGGCCCACCCTGTATACACGTGTGTGTTATGTGTATAGGTGCTGGTAATACTAGCATTAACAGAAGTGCTGTTAGCTTGGACAATGCGGTGGGTCACGCTTACTTCCCTCCCACCTGTTTATGTTTGTTAATAGGCACTAAAGCAGGCAAGTATTTGACTTGGAGGTCTTTCTTTTTACCTTTCAACGTCAGATAAACGACGCAGGAGGACATTGCTTGCACACAAAAGCACCCCGCTGACTTTTATTGTTGCACCTGATGGGAGCAAAGTTGATTAAATATTTTATACTGACAAACTCCGTAATGACACACTTTTAGATTTTCTATTATTAAACCTTCTATCCTTGCAGTGCATTTTAACTGAAGTCTTGTTCAGGGTAGATTGATATGATTTTTACAGCTTTATCTTTAATGTCTTCAGTGTCCTCCTGCACAAGGCAATGGACCATGAACATGCCCGGATCATTTAGAGACTCCTAGGCACAAATGTTTGATGGGCCCGAGCCAGCTTTTTCCCCCCTTTCTTCAGTAATCTGACATATAGAGAGACCGTACCTTACCCAAATAACAAAAAACAAAAGTAACAGTCACAATGCAACGAAACTAAAACCGTACCGTATATAAAAATGTTTTAAAATGAAGATGCCAGACACTTTTCAAAGTATGTGTGTGCATGTGTTTTTGCACACACAGTTGTTGCTGTCTCTTCCTCTCTCTCTCTCTCTCTCTCTCTCTGTTTTCCTCCTGATTTTTCCTTCTTTCAGCACCTCTTCACAGTCCCACTCCCAGATGAGTGCTGAAACAATAATGAAGTAGAGTCCTGAGAGCTTTTATCTGGAAAAGCACTTTTGTGTCCACTTATAAAAGGAATAAACTTTTTTTCTTTGTCAGAAACAAAAATTAAATAAATAATATAATACAGCTAAAGCAGAAATATTTTACTGGATACTCTCTTCTTCACTTGTGAGGTACAGCAGGCTTTATACTGGTCAGGACAGCCTGGCTCCTTCATTTAGATCCAGTCAAACTTTAGGTCATAAATATAGAATAAATAGAAATATCCTTTATTGTCCCTTATTGGGGAAATTCATGTTTTACAGACAGGCAGATGGAGCATGCAAAATCACACAAAAGTAAAGAAAATTAAAAAAAGAAAAAGAGACTGTACAGGACAAATTTACAGCATAAGAATGTGAGAAAGCCATTAAAAAAATGTAATACAGTTATTAAAAATAGCATACTCTACTCATCTACCGTGGTTCTGGGCTGCTACCTACAGATTATCTTATATTTTTTTTAAAAAGCTATTAAATGAAACATTTTCAATCTACACTAATGACAAACAGAAATGGTTAAAGTTTTTTTGTTTTGTTTTTTTTTTTGACACAAAACGAAACCTGTCATTTGCAAGATTAATTAACCTTTGAGTACTTTTTGCAGGTTTCTGTAACAGCAGTTATGTCTTTAGGTCTTCTTTGTTTAGGTTCCAAAAGCTTCATCACCTCCTTCTCTCTTCTTCCTGCCAGAACCTCGCAGGTTTTGTCAAACTGGATTGCAAGCAAGAGTGAAAATCACAGCAGATTTCATATTACCCACAAGTGAATGGTCTTCATCATGGAGTTCTGACCACAAATCTTTTTCCTTATGCTCTCAGGGTCCTTTACTATAAGTGTGATCATTTCCAAATGGTATGTTATTAACTCAAAATGACTTCCGTCTAGCTCCTTTAGGTTTTTATTCAGTCAAGCAGAGAACTGTGGAATCTTGTTGTGCATTGTGAAGTTGTAAATAAAGCTCAGTGGACTTCACAGTTTTACTTTTATTCTGCTTGACAGTGTATGGGTGGCCGAATCTTACCCAGCTGTGCAAACTATGTCCAGTCGGAACATTTTGTATAATATAAATAATGATTTACATTAATATGCTTTTCAAATCTCACAAACCCATATTTAAAACCCATATTTAAAAAACACTTGGAAAAGCAAGTGTTTATTGCTGAGACAGTAGTTAATTAAACACGGAACTTTTTTCTGTGATTTTCTGTAATATCAGAGACAAAACATACATTACCCCTTCACAAAGTGCGGTTTGTACATCTGCTCTGATACAGACTCAGTATTCAATGGCTTTATAACCCAGTTCCACTTATGGGTAGCTGGTTTTGAGCAGCACTTATTGTGGGACACCCTCCATATGAGTATACACAGAGTGAAAATGTGTATGGAGAACATGTAGGGGCTGTATAGGAATTGGGAAGACATATTATACAAGCAGGTGATTAACTATAGTTTGTACAGATTAACTGTATAGTTTAACTTACTGTGGGTGTCGAGATTATGTTCCATGATGATTAAAGCACTTCTGGTTTTATAAATATGAGGGAAAAAATGTGTATGCATATTTCTGAGTACCCTTGTCTGGTTCTACCTAATTATCTGTACATTGCAAATTGGCCATTTTTGCAGTACTTTATTGAACACGACACTGACAAAACAAAACAGCAGCGCAATTAATTTGTTTTTCTCTGTAAACAGGTAACAGCAAAAGGCCAGAGAGGCAACATGGTTACAAAAGAACAAAGCACAGAGCACAGGTGCCAACACTGAAGGAAAGAAAAAGTGAAGTTAAAAAAAGACATTCAGGAAAAGAAAGAGGGAACTGTGACAGAGATACTAACAGAGACTTTTAAAGACAAGGATTCATGGTGTGTGCTGTTGCAGAGGAACTTTAAATATGAATTCTGCACTGAAATAAAAGATTGACTCGCACAGTGAAGTGTAGGCAGATGAAGATGTTTCACCTGAAGTGTCAGGCCAATTAAATTTGATATCCCGATTCCACACGATTCCCTTTGTCCTATTAAAATTGGACTTCCCAGCCAATTTGAAGAAGTGTTAGTGGACACTGAAAAGAATCTATATTTTTCATGCAAGTTCTCTGTAATTACATGTCACATGTGTTGTATGTGTCGTTTTTGATGGTACAAAAAAAAGGTACAGTTTGCGTCATAACCTTCTCTGTAGGTACACAAGGACTTTTTCAGAGGTAGGAAAATTGCCTGTTATTTTTGAGTTGTAGTATTTTACTTATAATAAAGTAATACTTAGACTTCAGCACTCATAAGTATGTTTGAATGCAAGCACACAATAGCTATGATCAAAGCATAATGATTCTAAGTTCATGCAATAATAAAAACAAAATTGAGTATTAATCTTTATCCATCATGAATAAAGATGAAAAAAATTAAAAGCTATCAAGTCATAGCTTAAACTTTAATGTGGCCATGCACATTAATATTAATTTATAGTTTATAGTGATAAGATATGCACACACAAGTAAACCATGTTTTACATATTATACCCCCCCCCCCAAAAAAACCCCCCAAAAAACAAAACTTTTTTCTAATTGGATGCATGAGTTCTTCCTATATATGAAACCTTCAGATAGTTTAAGAATGGAAATACTTAAGTATACTAAGAGGATAAGCAAAATGAAACAAATTTGTGTCATAAATCATTGTACTGCATTTAAAGAAAACAATATATGTGCACCCACACTGTATACTTACTTGGTTGAGCAGTCAACGTTCATGCCATAAGGCTTGGACTCAAGTCCATTGTGACCAGTTTACTGCATCTCAGTCCCTGTGTTTTTCTGTTTACTGGTCTGTCTTGTCAATAAAGCCCAAAAGCCAAAATAAAACTAATATAATTAATATATATATATAGGACTGTTGCCTAATAGCAAGAAGGTCCTAAGTTTAACTTCACTATCTGGCTGGGGCCTTTCTGTGTGGAATTTGCATGTTCTCTCCGGGTACTCTGCCTTTCTCCCACAATCCAAAGACATGCATTTATTGGGGTTAGGTTAACTGATTCTAAATTGCCCATAGGTTTGAATGTGAGTGCGAATGGTTGTCTGTCTCTCTGTGTTAGCTCTGTGATAGACTGGTGACCTGTCCAGGGTGCACCCTGCCTTTTGTCCTATGACAGCAGGGATAGGCTCCAGGCCTTCCCCCACAACCCTGATAAGGATAAGCGGAACAGAATGGATGAATGGAATAGTAATAATAATACTTTACTGATTACATTTTTAAAAACGTATTTATGTGCTCAGCTTTTAAATATAGTTTTCTCTGTTTAAGAAACTATATTTATAGAAGAATTAGCATTAAGATGGTAATGGCAAAAGCACAATCTCTCAATTGTTATTTTTGGGAAACCAGTAATAGAAAACGCATTATTCACAGAACTAATCTTAACCTCTAAGAATGATCTTCATGGAAACAGATAATTAAGCTTTGCCTTCTGAGACCTCATTTCCTTATATGTGCATATTACATGTTGGCTTTTCTGCACCTTACTTCATTCTGCTAAACAAAGTGTTTATGTTTTGTTAAACAATTCTGACTGTATTCTGTTATGCTGTAAAATAAACCTATTGCCCTTAGAAGTGCAGAAAGAATTTGTTCAAAGATTATGTTTAGTTTTTACCATTTGATCCCAAATACACTGAAAATTCTAATTAGTAAAAAGAAAACACTGGTTGTCCAAAAAAACCTACAAAATCAAGTGGAATAGGACTTCTGTGTTGTATTTACAATGTAATTTTTTTAGTTTCCTTACACTTACAGATGATAGAATTACTACCCCCTTTTACACACTGAAACAAAATTATTCCACATAAACTAGTAGGATCAAAATTACTAGGATTGCTGGTGCCAATAGTCAGTTGTGTACCCTTTTTGCTGGCTAACAACCTGCAGTCAGTTGTTGTAGTTTTCAACAAGTCTCGCACATGTCTCCTGAGCAATACTGGCTCATTCTTCTTTGGTGAATCACTCAAGCCCCTCTGGATTTGATGGTCTTCTGACTTATGCTTTGGGTTGTTGTGGTGTTGGAAGCCAAAGGGAATTCCAAGACCCAGTTTTGCTGCTGACTGCTTGAGGTTTTCTGTCACATATCCTTCATATATCCTTCTTTTGTCATGATTCCTTCCACTTTGAACATTACCACAACTATAATACTCTCAACATCATGTTTCATTGTGGGCTTGTACGATTCTTCCTTGTCTCTCCAAACATAATCAGTGCCTTTAATAGCAGAAAAGCTCTAGTTTCATCTCATTTAACCGAAGGACACGCTTCCAGGTTGTCCTTACCATACTTCTGTCTGGCTTGAAGGTGTCTCTTCTGTAGAAGTGTTCCCTCTAATTTTCCATGTGTCTGAGCGAACAAACAAACTCCCTGAGCGATCCCTTGGACCACTGTGAGCGACATCAGACGTGTGCACTGTGGTCACGCCAGCATCGAATCCATCCAAGTTACATGGTTTATTAAGATAATCAAATTACAGCATTTACATTTATGTTAGACTACTTTTAATTAACTGCTTTAGCCCACTTACAATGAAAATGTAAAACAAAAATGTAGTCATTGACCTGTGTAGTATGTTAACACTATTGGAAGTAAAAATAACTTGAACTCGAATTTTGAAAACACAACTTTCTTCTTCTTTTGTTTTTTAATAAAGCTCTGACTTGTATCATGAGTTTGAGTCTGTGGTCTGGGAGAGAGTCCTGTAACTCTCTGTCTGCCAAATACAGCATATAAAGACCAATGTTGGGCAATTAATTATATAGTTACTTCTTCAAAAAAGTAACTCAGTTTGGCAAACAACAAAGTTTTTTGCAGCTATTTTTTTTTAAATGCAGCCAAGGTGTTTTTTTTAAATAAACATTTCAAACTATTTACAGCACAATCAGCTGTTCTGCATCAAATTTGATGCCACAGAAATTATTTGTGCCACTCCAAAAATAATTTCTGTCCACATAAAGGAGAACAACAGCCTGATACCTGCAGGCCTGACAACAGCAGATGTATCACTCCTGTAACACCTGTAACATTCAGCAGTCGCCTCATTGTTCTGACACACACAACAAAACTATTGACTACACTACACACTAACTACACAAGATTTGCACTAAACGTCGCAAATCTCTCACATCTCAAAACACGCCGTCACTCCTAAAACTTCCCCCCGTTTCTTAACAACTTGCCATATCATTTTTTGATTGGTCGACATGGTACTTTTTTCGGGTGGGGGTGTTTTTGGTTTGGTTTTTGCTCACAGGCGCAGAGTGCTTTCGAGCGTTTTTTCTTATAGAACGTTTCTTCCCGCAGTAAATATAAACAACGATAGTATTCAGGAAGAAAACCAAACATTGCAAATATTTTTATCATAACTCTGGTTTTACGTGGCTCATCAACACAATTTAAAAACTGGTATAAAGTCCATACTTTTTCCGTCAATTGTTCCGTCTGTCCTGCTCACATCGCCAATGGTTGTACACGTTGTCATTAATGTGGCTTCACTCCACATCAGCCACGCCGCTTTGCTAGCTAAAACACCGGTGTCGGCACTGTCATAGCTTGCCGACGACGTTGATTAGCTGCGTATATACTAATGTGAATCGCATTATTGGCTGGACTATGGGATAAGGTGGCATCGTTCGAATCCCATACGGGAGCAGCCAGTCACTTACTGACTAACACTGCAAAACAGAACTGTTGAAGTTTTAATTTTAATTTCAATTCAGGTTAGATTTTTTTTTTTGGTGCGCAACGCAGAGACCGTGCCAGCAGTAGCTTAGAGGGAACATGGGGGGGGTCTTTCCAAGTTTTAACATGTAGTAAGAAGAATAATAGCAGACAATTTCATTGAGGAAGTAAAGACATAAATTTTCATCTAATTTAAAATTTTGACAAAACAAGTATTTAAGATGAATTTTTAGGGGTTTTAATGCATATCAGCTCATCACATTATAGTCACTGTAAAGTAGTGCAGTGTTATGCAGTAGAAAAGAAAGACAAACCTTGCTGCAGTATTCTGTAGGTAGCATATAGTTAGTATGCAGGTAATGTGGAGGCTCAGTGTGTCCATTGTCAACACTGTACCCAAGGGACGGAGCTGTAACTCTGGGTTGCCCTGATGTGACAGACTTCTTGTGATTTGAAGAAGTTGTACAGGTCATAGCCTTGCTGTCAGGAAGGAGGAAGACACGGTGGAGAAAGACAAGAATGGAGAGGAAGTCAGCAGCAAGGCAGGCTGATTTGCTTTCATAGAAAGTAATGTGTCAGGGGGTTAGAGTTCTGCTGCATCTTGAAGAGATTGAGAGAAGACGAAAATTGAGAAGCGGTAAAATTGGAGTAGAGTTAATATGAATGAGACTAATGGATAAGGACTAAGAAAATAAACAGTGGCTAGTTTCTTTAAGCTGAAGATGCAGATCAGCTAGAACTTTTTGAAACAGAAGTAGACTAAGACCTCAAAGAGGAAGTTTCACACAAACTTTCCTTGTCATTATCTTTTCTTCAGACACATCATTGGCAACCAACAATGCTACAAAAAACTTTTGTAAGTAGTACAAACTACTTTTGTACTACTACTTGATACGTGTGGTTCTGGATTTGAGAGGAAGGGAGATCAGTAATATCGCTGATCGCTTGTCTGCCAGGACTTGTCACTTACCTCTGGAGCCCCAAAAGCTTGGCTGCAGATGTGCACTTCATGGGCTCATTGTCATGCTGAAAAACTAAGCAATTCCCAGTTGGGCAATGTTCCAGAGTATTTTCCATAGTTCAATCAAAATCTGATTTTAAAGATTTATTTTGTAGTTTAAATTCATCACTAAGACCAAAACATCTATGGCCATTGATTATCAGTCTAGTTCTGTAATTTCACTTACCACACCATTTTCTCCCTGTTTTAGAATTACAGCTTCTTGACAGCTCCCTTTCCACTATGACCAGTTCTGATGTGGTTTCAGTGAACAATAGATTTATCAACTGTGGAAAAGGGGAAATTGCTTTACTGCTACAATATATTAGATAGCATATTAATCAGCATTAATATAATCTCGTATAGCTTTAAACTGGTCAGATGACAGTTAATACACGAACACCAGAGTAATCATTTAACACGCTGACACCACATTAATCCTTATTACAGGTGCAGCATAACCACTTTTAGTATTATTATGTCTTTATACACACATTGCAGTCCCGTGCTTATAAAGAGTTGAAGCTTTCCCAGGTAATTAAAGGTCTCAAGCTTCATTCAGCGTGACTGTCTGGGTGACACATTGGTTAAAAGCCTGGAGCTTAAGAAAGATCGCACACATGCTTACAAAACACACATATATCACATATAACCTAGAACTAGATTTAACCATAGGTCTGAATGTACTGAGCAAACATGTTGCACTTGAGCTTTCTTGACAACAGATGACGCGTGGAGAGGACCAGCCCCTGGAGACTGCAGAGGCCAGAGTCCATTGCCTTTTTTGGAAAGAAGATGCCAAAAAGAGGAACCTCGATGTTGCACTTTATGCTTAAAATACATGAATGTTCTGTACATGCAAATTATGTGCTTGTAAACGCTAGAAGGGGCGTTATAATACCCTGATGCTATAAAAGCAGTCTGAAGTATAATTTTGGCGAAGACCCTTGCTGACATGTGCAGTGACTGTCTTCCCGCGCGAATACTTCAATAAAGATCGCTTTAACCCAAATCTTCTGGACTGTCTTGCCTTTGTACTCTCCACCAATTCTGAACCCGTAACAATTGGTGCATTGGCCGCGATTGGAAGGGAGAGACGCTGTTGGCATTGTGGACGTCCAAGAGGGTCCATAGACGGGATCCAGTTATCGAAGTGAGTGGACAAACGGGCAGCCCATCTCAAAAGGTAGGCACTACCTGTTGAATTACTCCGAAGTGTGCCGAATTGGATGTTTAAATTAATGTCTACTCATTAGATTACTGGTGAATGTTTGTGTTGCGATCATTTAAGAAGTTACCATTCTGGGTATTATATGTATATGGAGAAGTACTGAATATAAGAGTAAAAGGATTAAGAGAAGTTATAAATGGTTGTGAAGAAGAAATAACTGTAAAGGAAAAGTGAATTAAGACAAGTTAATGAGGTTACAGTGTTAAATACAATTTAGAATAATAGGTAATTGGTGAACTTTGTGACATTAAAGTCTCAATTGAATATAAAGCCGGGCTTGGACACCGATATGGTGGGGTTGTGATTTTCGGGGTGTCTTCAAAATAATTAAAATAATACGGGACTCTGGGAGTCTAACAAGTGCATTGCTCAGAGGTAACGCTTGCCGGAGTCGGGGACGCTTAGACTCCGTCCTCTATGAGGGATAGTCAGTTGGTCACTGTGGAGCTTGGGGCACTCCAGAATAACTAGTGGTTCGCCCACTTTGCCGTTCGGAACGGTTTATGCACTTTCTTGGTTAGTAGAAACCGGGTTTCGGGCGTCTACCTTTTGACTTACAACTTCGGGGAAGCCTGGGATGTGAAGTGTCCCCAAAACAGGGCTTCTTGGCAGGGGTTGAGTTGGTTGACGCTTTTAAATTGTGTTAGGGCATTAGATATGTGACCACGGCCCGGGGCCGAGACTGGTTAAATTGATCATAAAAACTCAGGGAGTTTGTCCCTTGGAGGGTTAAGTTAAAATTTTGTCTAAATTCGGTAGGTTCTTCAATTTCAGGCCTTGTAAATATTTTAAGATATCAGACGTCTGTGTGTTATAATTTCTTTGTTTGTGTGAAGGCCCTGTCTGTGACAGGCACTGCAGCACCCTGGTTATTTTGAGGAAGTGTCTGTGTCTATGTAAATGAGGTGCCTGTGACTGATTTAGACTGATATTTCCTGTTTACTAATGAGTGTCTAATGACTGACTGCAGAGTCTGGCTTAAGGAAGACTTGTAGTGGTGTTTTAAGGGAAGATTTGCCTTTATTTATATTTTTGTTGGCATTATGATTGTTAAATATGATAAATGACCTATGATGTGTGTTTAGTTTTATACATCCCTAAATGCTATAATACTTGCTGAAACTCATATGACTTGCGTTTTTGATTGTTTATACTGACACTCTTTTAATATTGCGTTAAAGCTTCTGCACATACACATGTCAGATTCGGGATATTGTTTACTTGAATACACACGGACAGGGGATTTTTATGTCGTAACCACTCGATGTCGCGTTGTGACTTTAGGGATTCCGTATGCCTTTTCAGTTACTGCAGTAACAGGGTCGTCAGAGGAAACTCTGGTTGATTTTGCATGTAGTAGTCTTGTTATCTTTCGGGCGTTGGCATTATACTGTAGACAGCAGAGAAATTTAAACCCCACGGACGCCGAGCAGGACTTTTTGGCTTTTTGTGGAATTGCTTTCAGGGATTTTGACATTATGTTTGAGTGGCAAGGATAATTGCTTGTTTCCTTTTGCTCGCATGTTCGATAACGGTTCTTGTGTGGTTGAGTGTACCAGGACAGGAGACGTTGTTAACGTCGCTTGTCGCTGTCACGCTGAGTTTTCTAACATTGAGTATGGCTTCACAGTAACTGCGGCAGTAAGGCCTTCGCCACAAGTGTTATTAGACTTTACCGCTCGTAGTCTTATTATATTTCGGGTGCTGGATTTATACTGTCATCCCGACAGAGGTCCCACTCCTACTGACGCCGAACGGGACTTTCCCGCCTTTTGTGCTTCCGCCTTTCGGGGTTTTGATATTGATTTTCAGTGGACCAGATAGATTGCTTTGTATTTCGGCTTGATTTTGCTCGAGACAACTTTGTTTTGCAAATACACTAATGTGCACTGCCGTGTAGAGTTAATGGCTGAAAGATACCACACGGTTTTGGGGGAAGGGCGCAGGGATGTCAGCGGCTTCACTTTCAGTCTTGTGTTGACTCCAGTAACGGACGGACGAACATGGTGGGTGGAGACAGAAGTGCGTGTTTGCTGTGAAGTAGGGCTCACGGAGCGTGACTACACTTTAATTGTGAACTTGACTGAAACAGAATTCCCCCTGTTATTACATGAGTGTTTGCGCTTGGTAACAACACTACGTGAGATTGTGGAAGAGAATAGTGAGGAGGCCGCAGAACTATAAACTGATAAACATTTTCTCTTATACGTTTATGCAACATTGCCTGTTTTGTATTTTATTGCATTTGCTCTGGGTGTGCCACATAGCTGTCGTGGGCATACCTAAATTTGCTCTTGTGTTTCATCTGATACAATCTTATTGCTTACAGCGCACACATGAATGCAGTGACATGTTGACTTTTGGGCACTGCAGAATAACAATTACTCCCCTGGGAGAGGGCCAGTTCAGAGCCAGTCGTGTGTTTCGTGGAGAACGGGCGGACGCACCAGATGACCCGATTGAAATTGAAGTCGCGACCACTATCACAGAATCACAAATAGCATGGTGGTTGACCACGAGCTTTGCATTGTTTAGTACAATGGTAGACCTGTGCGAGGAGGTCGATACTGTACACTGGGCCTCTCCGTACGAGGGGAGTGGAGAAGACATGTAGGAATGTTCATGTTGGGTTACAATAGCTATGCATTTGGAGTTACTCTATACATGCTTCTGTTAGACAATGGTGGATATTAGATGACATTTCCTGGAGAAATGCTTGGTCCCTGGAGAGCTAGGGTGTGGTTCCTGTTTGTTCACTAAAGCGTGAAAGCCAGCAGCTCTGTTTTCTGACAGGCACACCAGGGTCCCTTGAGGGCTGTAAAGGTTTGTGAATATTGTTAAACATGAAACTAGAGGCAAGACACTAGAATAAAAGTTATTAAGTTTATTGGTGGGGATCATTTTCAGGTTCATGTCGTCGACGGGAACTGGGTTGTTGCTCAGGGGTTGACTGAGCAGACAATATTGTGTGGTGAGGCCTGAGTTCACTGTTCTCTGTGTCACCAAGCAGAATTAAAAAGGGAAGTGACTCCTAGAGCGGAGAGACGAGCTCTGAGGCGGAAAAGGGAAGTGCCGGAGGGTGACTGGCAGGGAGGAGCCGACAGCAGCCATTTTGAAGAGGTACGTGCTGTCTTGCAGGAAATCACAAAATGGCGGACACCTCGGCCAACGGACAGAGACGTTACAAGACATTGAAGGATCAGGTAGTGGAGCTGAAAAAGGCCATAAGGATGGCCTGTACAGGTACGTCTAAAGCAGCCGAAAAAGAGTGCCGAGCCATGGAAGCAGAGGTAAGCAAAATTTTTGACTTACAACACAAAGGGACAGATGAAAGGACAGCTCTGGAGGTTGTGCTTAGAACAGAGGGAGAGAGATGTGAGAAGAAACTAAAAAAC
This sequence comes from Oreochromis niloticus, assembly GCF_001858045.2. Classification (NCBI taxonomy): domain Eukaryota; kingdom Metazoa; phylum Chordata; class Actinopteri; order Cichliformes; family Cichlidae; genus Oreochromis; species Oreochromis niloticus. Next base: position 29,633,748 of record NC_031986.2, read on the forward strand.
TTACAGGAGGAATCAGGAGGCCGCTCAGTTAACCGGAAAATAAAAAAGGAAATGACTGCTTTGAAGGCAATGCATGGCAACTGCTGCAAGTGGATGATGATGTGCAATGCAGTATCATCCTGGATGAAAGACAAAGTGGAACAGCCTGAGCCAGCAAAGGAAGAGGACACGGTGAGTATGATGAAATTACTGCAGAAATTACAGGAAGACAATGAAAAGCTGGAGGACAAAATGGCAAAACTCACGTTGAAGGGAGAAGAAGTAAATAATCCTCACACACCAGCAATATACCCGTGGATCCCACAACTTCCCAGCGCCCCGCCACAGCTGGGTGGAGCGGGGACTCCTCCCCCTTATGTGATGCCAGTGATGTCCTTAGACGGAGGACAGGTGCAGGGCCCTGATGGACAGACGGGCATTGTGATAGGAGGACTCGTAAATGTCGAGTACCCAGGCACGACCGGGCCAACCCAACCTGGAGAAATGACGGTGGTGGAACCACACAACAGGGAGAACGCAGGGACGCAGACGGCCTGTGCCACAGGTCCCGGTGTGACATCGTGTAGCCGGGCCTGGACGAGGAGAGATTCACTAGGAGAAGCAGCAGGGCCGGGGGTGCCTCACACCGAAGCCTCACCAGCGGTTGCGACTGAAGAGGTGGATGAGGAAGACGGAAGGTCAGAATTGGTCGAGCCGCCGCACCAGGAAAGACAGAGACACTACCAAGCAAGCAAGCAGAGCACGAAGAAGCAGGATAGGTGGGACGGGCAAGTTCATGGGCGAATGCACGAGGACCGAGACGCTCTACTGGCCGTGGTGGAAACACTGACCGAGGTGAAGCAGAAAGCCTTGAAGGAACTTATGGAAGAGGAACTGAAGGACCAGAAGACCTCACGCACAAAGCATAAGCCCTTGACGAAAGTTGTGGAGGAGGACATGACAGAGTGCAGGACTTCATCAGAAGAGGACTTGGACGAAGAAGAGGAGGAAATTGAACGAAGAGATGCCTGTGACCCGGACAAAAACTTGAACTTGCGCAGTAGAACGGTGCACAGACGTCAAACTAAAAATTGAAGTCCGACGCCAGAGCGGAACGCAAGTCAGTGTTTGACGCCCCAACGACCGGGGGGAAGTCCAGGAAGAGCAGGGAAGCGGACGCTGAGGATGCAGTTGAGAGAGCAGGCTGGAGCATGCCGCTAATAGTGGGCCCCAAACATGAACCGATCTACCGGGCATACAAGGTAAGGGATCTGGAAGCACTGGCCAGACAACTGCCACCTGTCACAGAGGGAGGAGCAAGATGGCTGAGGAAGCTGGATGCGTTAACGGAAGGAGAAGAGATCGCCATTGGGGACTTCCGCGCCCTAGCGGGGAGGGCAATGGTTGCATGTGGGCTGGCGGACGTGGAGGAAATGGCAGGAACCACCAGCTACGCCAACAACAGGCCATACCGCGAAGTGCGAAATGCCCTAGCGAACGCAGTGCGTGAGAAGTACCCGACCCCAAATACTGGAGCCATTCCTAAAATAGTTTGGGATCCGCAACACACACCTCTAGAGTTTCTAGCGAGAGCAAAAGAGCAGTGGCTGTCAGAGACAGGGATACACCCTGGCCGAGAAGGAGAATCACGAGCTTGGTTTAGAGCTGCGGTGCTGGCAGGGCTGCCTAAGCAGGTGAGAACTGATTTAGAGAAGAATCCAGACTTTGCTGTCGCTGACTCCACCCAGTGGGAGCGGCATTTAACACACCGGCTGACGCTGGAACGGGATGAGGTGAACAAACAGAAAAAGGAGTTGGAAGAGGCGCAGGCGTGGCTGGTGAAGCTGCAGCTGGCGGAAGCAAAAGACAAAGCAAGTGAGAAAAAGAAGGAAAGTAAGGAAGCCACAAAGAAAATGATGGTGGCAAAGCCACAGCCTGATCCTGTGCCTGAGTGGCCAGATCTGGACCCCAACCTGTATCCTGATGACCGTTGGCCCGTCAATGCACCAAGGCAGAGACAACCCGTGGGAAATTGGGGGGCGGCTAGACCATACAGAGGGCGTGGTGGTTACGCTGGGCGAGGACAAAGGGCTCGTGGTACGGGGAATCCCAGCTACACGTCTTGGAATGCCTGTTACAGATGTGGAGTTGAAGGACACTGGGCGCGAGACTGCCCCGGACCAAGCCACAACACTCAGCAGCGCGGCTATCACACCCAGGCACGTGGAGCTCCTAGAGGAAGAGGTGCATACAGAGGTGGACATCAAGCTCCTAACCCAGGTGCAGCGCCAGTCGCCCAGTATCCAGTGGCGGACTGGGGCTGGGAGGGAGAGCAATACTGACGGGGCCCTGAGAAACCGGACGGTGTGGGAACGGCAGATCCCATGCTGTCGATGACTGTGGAAGGAACACCACTGACCTTCCTGGTGGACACTGGAGCGACCTACTCAACGCTTACATCCACACCGAACAGTGCAACACTCTCAGACCACACTGTGAGCGTGGTTGGTTTCTCTGGGGTTCCCATGACTCTGCCACTAACTGATCCAGCACTGACGAAGCTGGGGAAACAGACTTTGAGGCACAGATATGTAGTGTCACCACAGGTACCTGTAAATCTCATGGGCAGGGACCTGCTCGTGAAACTGGGAGCAACCATAATGTGTTCTACAGATGGACTCACAGTTACTCTTCCGGGAGGTAGACAGTTCCCGTGCCTGGGGACACATTCAAAGACTCAATATCTGATCCAAGACTCTGAACAAGCTACCGCTGACATTTACTGGGGAAGGCTGGTGGAAGACGGCATTCTAAGACAATATGAGCTGTGGAGACCCTGGATAATGAGCCTGGCCGTCTACACCCCGCCGCGTGACCCTTACCACGTCACTCTGTTTTATGATAGGGACGACGATGACACATACCGAGAACAATTTGAATCTGACCTCGAAGGTCAAATTTGGAACGTGCGTTGCCACAACATTTATGTTGGGCCGGAAGGAGTAGCAGCTGCGGTGAAATTAACGGAAGAACAACTGCCTTGGTACGAGATGGGTTCCGATTCAGCTCCCCATGTCACATTGGCGGTCCACATAGGTCATCAGGCTAGAGAAATGGGACCGATGGTCAAGCGGGCCCTGGAGAACGGCTCGTGGCAAAGTACTCAAATTCCAAACGTTTGGTATGCACCCAAGTGCAAAACCTATCGCATCACCTGCTTGTCTAATGACGCGGTGGTTGTAGAACACAAAGAAATTTCAAGAACACATGGCAGGGAAAAAACAGACCACCCTGACGCAGTTGCAGCGCTTTCACAGCTCCCTGACAGTTTGTGGTCAACAGGGCCCACGGATGTTGGCCTGGCTAATTGTTCGCCCGTACTGTTTCGGCTGAAGTCGGAGGCGCCAATCAACAGACCACAGTACAGACACAGACCAGAAGCGGAAGAAGGAATTGCAGAAACTATTGAAGGGCTGTTGGAAGTAGGTGTGCTTGAGCCTTCACAGTCATTTTGGAACACACCTATCTTGCCGGTGGAGAAGCAAGGGACAGGGAAATACAGGATGGCGCATGATCTGAGGGCCATTAATGCCATACTGCGCACTGACACTGTGCCGGTGCCAAACCCATACACGGCTTTAACCGCCATCTCATGGGACCAAAAGTGGTTTACATGCATCGATCTGGCTAATGCTTTCTTTTGTCTCCCTTTGCATGAGTCACTGAGGGATGTTTTTTCATTCACATACAGAGGCCAGAAATACAGATACACACGCCTGCCACAAGGCTTTGCACTGTCCCCAGGCATTTTCAATCAGGTGCTGAAAGATGCATTGTCACCATGCCACCTGCCTGAAGGTTGTACATTAATTCAGTATGTTGATGACCTTCTCATTGCAGCCCCGTCAGCATCGGCCTGTGCAGCAGCCTCGCTTGTGGTTCTGAACCGATTGGCAGAATGTGGGTTCAAAGTAAGTAAAGAAAAGCTGCAGTTGGTCCGACCGGAAGTAACGTTTCTGGGCCGAGTCATCGCGCACAGGTCAGTGGGTTTGATGAACACACACAGAGACCAGATTTTGACACACCCAAAACCACGAACTGTAAAGGAGCTCCTCTCCTTTCTGGGCCTGACAGGTTACAGCAGACAGTTCATTCCTAACTATGCAGGCAAAACGGCCCCTTTAAGGGACATGATAAAAAAGGTGGGTGTTCGAAACCTTAAGGCTGAATTGCCCTGGACGCCAGCCACAGAAACAGCGTTCATTTCGCTGAAACAAGACCTGTCAAGGGCCACAGACCTGGCCACGCCCAACTACGACGAACCGTTTTATCTTGATGTTTCTGAAACAAGTGGGGTGGTGAATGGGGTGTTGTTTCAGAAAAAAGGAGGAGGTAGAGATGTGCTTATGTATGTTAGCATAAGATTAAACCCAACAGAAGCCAGGCATCCCACGTGCACACAACACGCAGCTGGGGTAGCAAAAATCATCCAGAAAACAGCACATGTAGTGAGAGAACATCCACTCAAAGTGCTCACCACACATAGTGTAGTAGCATACGTGAACTCACAAGCCTTCACTATGACACCACTGACACAACAGAGGTTGAGCAAAGTCCTAGACGCTCCAAATCTGACATTTACACATGAGGGAATAAACATGGCGGACTTGATGGGGTCAGGGGAACCACACGACTGCGCCAAAAGAGCTGAAGCTGAAGAGAAAGTTAGAGAAGATCTGAAAGCGGAGCCCATCCCCGGAGCTGAAGACTGGTTTACAGATGGCTGCTGTCACCGTGATGAAGAAGGACTGAAAGCAGGCTACGCTGTGGTTTGCAGAAGAGGACAAGACTATGAAGTGAAAGAAGCTGGAAGAATTGAGGGCCAACAGTCAGCACAGAGAGCTGAAGTAATAGCTCTGACTCGAGCCCTCAGACTGGCCAAGGACATGAAGGTGAACATTTATACTGATTCAGCTTATGCGTTTGGAGCAGCTCACGTGGAACTTGCTCAATGGAAGAGAGCAGGTTTCAGAACAGCAACTAATGCCCCAATATGCCATAAGAGGGAAATGGAAGAACTAGAAGAAGCTCTGAACGACCCAGGCGAGGTAAGTATCATAAAATGCAAAGGACACTCTCAAGAAAACACAATGGTGGCCAAAGGGAACCAGAAAGCAGATGAAGCCGCAAAAGAAGCTGCAGGCTACCGAGGAAGAAGGCAAATGGTGGAGGTTACTGCAGACGAGGAACCAAACATTGATGTCTTAGAGGAAGCCAGACAGGCTCAAGAAGAAGCCACCCAGGAGGAAAAGGAGGTGTGGGAGAGCCGAGGAGCCCGAAAAGAAAAAGGTCTGTGGCGAGGACCCCACGGGCGACCGGTTCTGACAGCTAAGCTGGCTGAAAAGAAAGTATGCGAGGCGCATGGACTTGCCCACGTAGGAGTGACACAGATGGAGAGAAACTTGGGTCACTGGTGGCACCCAGATTTGAGAAACATGATAAAAGAGAGAGCCCGAACCTGTTTAATTTGTGGGGCACACAATCCAAAGCCAGCGGTAAAGCCAGAAACAGGTAAGTTTCTCATGCCAGAGAGACCAGGAGAAGAAATTGTGATTGATTTCACCGATATGGTAGATCCAGGTCCAGGGGGAGTCAGATATTTGTTGGTATGTGTGGATGCTCTGACCGGCTGGCCAGAGGCATGGGCGACTAAAAGAGAGGATGCAAAGAGTGTGATTAAATGTTTGATTAACCACTACATTCCAAGGCATGGGTTTCCTAAGAGAATTAGATCAGATAACGGTACCCACTTTAGAAATCAGGATTTAGCCGAGGTGGAGAGAATGTTGGGGGTTCAGCATAAATTCGGGACAGTGTACCACCCCCAATCGCAAGGGAAAGTAGAAAGAATGAACCTAAACTTGAAGAACAAACTAGCTAAAATATGTGCACAGACAGGGCTGAATTGGCTGGCAGCCCTGCCCATTGCTTTGATGACCATAAGATGCTCTGTTAACCAATCCACAGGTTTCACGCCGTACGAGCTGCTGACAGGACGACCGTTTCCGGCGCCCTGGACAGCGGTCCCGGTGGAGCAGCCCAGAAAAAGTAACAGGTCCCATGCTGAATATTTTAATGAGTTGAAAGCTCTTGTGTCCAGTTTCACAAAACAGGTTACCTCTGGAAGACCCACAGCAGGAGGGGAGGTCCCAGACGCAAAAGCAGTGTGGCTGAAAGTCATCAAGCGGAAGTGGAAAGAGCCTCGCTGGACAGGTCCGTATGAGGTAACCGCCAGGACGAACACAGCGGTCCGACTGAGAGGGAAAGGCGACACCTGGTTCCATTGGACGCAGTGTGCTGCAGCGGACGAGAGCTTGGTAGACGACAACCCAGCTCCACCGAACACGGGTGCTGACGACAGCCAGAGGCAGAATAAATCCTCTCACCCGTGCAACGGGCCGAACAGTAGTCTACCTGGGAGGCCGAAGCAAGAAGAGCAGCAAAGGAGGAGATCCCCACGCCAACGCAAAGGAGTGGTAACAAATTAAAAAAAAAAAAAAAAAAAAAAGGGAATTTGTATGTCAGCAGTACGCATTTCATACGACACCATGCACACATTTGACTTACAGGCACGTAGCAAGAAGCGGGAGGAGAGGAAATTGGTAAAAATGCTTCTCACAATCACTTGGCTGTTATATAAGATAGTATTAGTTTTGGGTATTTGTCTTTTTCTGTATTTTTGGCAGACAGCCTGGCGCAGCCCACCTGAGCACGGAGGTCAGCCCAGCCCAATACTGACTGAAAAACCAAATACCGAAAGGTGGCCGCTGAAAAGACCCAAACGTGAGGTGTCAGGTAAAAGGGATGATTGTCTCAGCGCATATAATGGCATGGAACTGGACTACGTTAAAGGGTCCACAAGCTCATACACGTTCGATCTATGCGAAGTGATTAACTGTGAAGGAGCAAACAGCAGCTGGAGGGGATATGATGTGTGGATGTGCAGCCACCCTTACGTTTGCACCAGGGGAGGGAATCCTCATTCCAGCCGGGGAATCCGCCCTGTGCTGGCGTCATACACAGCGGCACAGTGGTGCGCCCCTGGCTGGGGGAACGTGGTAAGTTGGACAGGAGTAGGGTGGCAGCCACAGGTGCCGGAGGGGTTGAAGGGAATAGCCATTCAGAGGGATTTTTCTACTGCCCAAAACCCTATCACACTTTCTCTGGGTCCCTGGGACACCCTGCCCCGGTCACAGAGCCCAGGAAACGTGTTCTACTTGGTGATCGGTGCAGATGTCTCGGGGACAGATCCGATCGGATTAATTAGGATAAACTTAGTGAATCCCACGTCTAATAATGTCACAAATTCTGTTATGAACATTACAGGAAAAGGAGGGGACGGGTTGCCAACCGCTACACCAGAGGAACATGAACCAAAAGGTAGACGAGTGTTGACGGTCGATTACACTAGGCTGAAGCCCCAGGATTTAATCGAGCGTGCCACCGGGTTCAGTGACAGTAACCTCTGGCTGGACTGGGTGGCCCAAAATGCTAAAGAACAACAAGTGTCTAACTGTGTTGCTTGTGCCTCAGCTAGGCCGCGTTTGTTTACAGAGCCCGCTCCACTGCATCCAGAGGACAAATGGGGGTACGAGTGTATGCTGCGACTTACGAGAGAAGCAGTGAGTACTGGCAACTGTTCAATACTGTCCAGCCTCTTCCCACCAATTGACAAGCAGACACAGGTAGGACCATTCAGACCCAGAAAGGACAACTACACGTGCTTTAAGTTTTCTACAGACAAAGTGAGATACACGCTGGGAGATATCGACCCTAGTTGGTGCTCTGTGACACTCACAGGGAGAACCACCAATATGAAAAACCATTCAAATACATTAATAGGCAATTGGGCAAGAAGTGGGCTATATTATTATTGTGGGCAGAGAACTCTCTTGGTCCGTGTTCCTCTGGGAAGTGTTGGGACGTGTGCAATGGTAAGGTTGGGAGCTCCACTGACATTAATCGGCAACAAAGTGAAAGTCATGCCCGAAAGAAACACACGCACATTGGCAGCCAGACGTAAGAGACACATATTGAGTAAAAGAAGCACTCAGGGAACACATGTATACGATCCCAGAATGGATTCACCCACATGGATTGACTGCATAGGAGTGCCCAGGGGAGTCCCAAACGAGTATAAACTGGTAGACCCAATAGCAGCCGGTTTTGAAAACTTACCAATAGTCTCTGCTCTTTTTCCAGTGACCCCAAACAAGAATGTGGACAGGATAAACTACGTTCATTACAATGTGCTGAGACTCTCAAACCTAACCCGGGATGCCTTCGTGGGAGTAGTAGAACAGTTGGGTCCGACCTCACTAATGGGGGTCCAGAACAGACTAGCTCTCGACATGGTTCTCGCAGAAAGGGGCGGAGTTTGTGCTATGTTTGGCGACATGTGCTGTACTTTCATCCCAAACAATACTGCCCCAGATGGCTCAGTTACTCGAGCGCTGGAGGGCCTTAAAACTCTGTCCAGGACCATGCATGAAGACTCAGGGATTGAGAATCCCTTTGAGGGTTGGCTGACATCCGTGTTCGGGCAGTGGAAAGGGTTAGTGATGTCTGCAATGCTTTCTATATCTGCTTTTTTAGGGATTTTGGTCACCTGTGGATGCTGTCTCATTCCTTGTGTCAGAGGATTGTTGGAAAAGGTAATTACGAGGGCAGTGGATCCCGGGGCAGTGACCCCGGTGTCCATGATGCCATTGATGGAGATAGAAACGACTGAGTGGGCCGAGGAGTGACACAGCACACGGTGTATGTGACCTCTTGTGGTCAAGAGGTCAAAAGGAGGATTGTGGAAAAGGGGAAATTGCTTTACTGCTACAATATATTAGATAGCATATTAATCAGCATTAATATAATCTCGTATAGCTTTAAACTGGTCAGATGACAGTTAATACACGAACACCAGAGTAATCATTTAACACGCTGACACCACATTAATCCTTATTACAGGTGCAGCATAACCACTTTTAGTATTATTATGTCTTTATACACACATTGCAGTCCCGTGCTTATAAAGAGTTGAAGCTTTCCCAGGTAATTAAAGGTCTCAAGCTTCATTCAGCGTGACTGTCTGGGTGACACATTGGTTAAAAGCCTGGAGCTTAAGAAAGATCGCACACATGCTTACAAAACACACATATATCACATATAACCTAGAACTAGATTTAACCATAGGTCTGAATGTACTGAGCAAACATGTTGCACTTGAGCTTTCTTGACAACAGATGACGCGTGGAGAGGACCAGCCCCTGGAGACTGCAGAGGCCAGAGTCCATTGCCTTTTTTGGAAAGAAGATGCCAAAAAGAGGAACCTCGATGTTGCACTTTATGCTTAAAATACATGAATGTTCTGTACATGCAAATTATGTGCTTGTAAACGCTAGAAGGGGCGTTATAATACCCTGATGCTATAAAAGCAGTCTGAAGTATAATTTTGGCGAAGACCCTTGCTGACATGTGCAGTGACTGTCTTCCCGCGCGAATACTTCAATAAAGATCGCTTTAACCCAAATCTTCTGGACTGTCTTGCCTTTGTACTCTCCACCAATTCTGAACCCGTAACACAACTTAAGGGCCAAATGCAAATCTCTCAGGTCGTGTGTCAGGTTTTCGCTAGATTTTTTTTTTTTCTTAAGGATGTTATTTTAAGATAATGTTTAGTTTTTAGGCCTAATGCTTCTTTTGTCCTCCATTTGTCTAGTTTCCTCAAATTTTCCTAGGTTTGTGAAAATTTTTACATTATCCTTGTCAATTTTTAAAAAAGATTCAGATAAGGTAATTTTTTTGTGGCATAGTCTGCCAGTGCCTGATGATTGAGAACCTGCACTGAAATCTACTATAAATAGTACACCTGTTTCAGGTGTATAGTATTCCTTAGCTCCTCGTTTCCCTTAATGATTAATGCATTCTTTCATAGATTTTTATTCACCTCAACAACAGGAAAAGTAAAACATATTGTAAAGATCACATGCATACATTATCCATGCAAAGAAAAAAAAATGATCAAAATACAATTCACTGCATGAAGCATATCTATCCATCTACTGTATCTATCACATTATTCACATAATGAGATTCTGGGAAGTTATGCAGCATCTTTATTAAAAATGTTGACCTTTAATCTGAGCAGACTTGCTTGCATAATGCAAATTTGTTCGTATTACAGTTTATGAGCATACAAACGTGACTTATTTATTGCAGAGAAAGCTTAAAAAAGTGTGAAAAGCTCAAGCAGTAGTGCTCCTGCTCCTTGAGCTATCATGGTTTGTATTTGTATACCTCACCCCTAACATTTACATATTAAAGCCTCCTGTAAGCCAGAGGGCAGAAGGGTGAACTGCCAGTGGAAAATCTCTGTGCTGCCTCCAAATTTCTGTCAAGAGTCATTAACCTGCAATTCCACAGCAATTTACAGGGATGCTTATCAGGAAATTCCTACTCTTCTTGCAGTGTTCATGTTTTTAGTCACCTGGCAAACTTAGCAATGTTTCTGTATCTTCCATTTAATAAGGTACATTGGCTTTTTCTTTCTTTTAAAATAGTTCCATCCTGTCCTTTTTGGATGTCTAACCTTAAATGTAAAACCTGATGCCTTCTCACAGTTTGAAAGTGTGAGCAGAACTGAAACATTTCTTTGAATATAACTAAAATAAATAAAGTTAAGGTACAAGATTAGTAAACATAACAAATGCAGAAGAAAAGCCATGTCTACTTACCCCAGTGAGAACCAAAAACCTGAAGCCTACATTAATCTAAAACATGTCTTTTATTGCTGTAGGGGACACTCTATGTTCACTTGTTATAAGAAAGCACATAGACATTGCAAATTTGATTTGCTGGCTGCTCCAGTCATTTTATTCAATTAAATGTACCTGAGACAGTTTTCAAAACCACGTAGCTTTACATATCCTTGAAAGTGTCTGGGGGAAATCTTTGAAGCTTTAAATAGAAAAGAAGTTGTGGAACATCCACTGAGCCTTCCTTTCTCTATTTTTACCTTTCATTTTACCAGCGATGTCTCACCTTGCTCCCTGTTGCAGTTTGAGTGGATCATCTGGGAGAGTGGTCAGTTCCTGTTCACTTTGACTCCTAAGGAAGTTTCAGGGTCAACCATTAATATGCTTAAAAGTGGTTTAGCCCCAGGTAAAGAATATCGAAGTAAGATTCAACACAAGTAGCAGAGATAAGTCAGAGCCAAGGACAAACAGATTGGTACAGATGCCAGAGAAGGAGAATATTAGATTATCTGTAAATGTGAATTCTCCATCCGACATTTGACGGTGGCTGAAAACAGATCCATATTTTGCTGGAGGGAAGTGCAACACACACACAAAAACTATTAAAAGGTCTTTAAAAAGATGGAAACTTCATTATTCTGGAGCTACTGCCAGATCCAGTGAGGCACAAGTTTACAAGTGCAGTCACACAAATGCTCACCAAAGCACACATACACAGCGTAGGAATCCATGATGCTGACGAAGTAACGTGAAAGACACTCTGTATGTTTTTGTGATTGGAAAGAGAGACAAAGATTACTGTGGTGGTACCAGCTATCTGCCTCTAATTGTGCTTTACCATGGATATCTTTGATCCCCTGGCATCTGACACAGTTAAATGATGGCATTATATCTCAATAATGTACACTACTGAGCAAAATCATTTCTATGTACAGGGTGCATCAAAAAGAATAATGTGATTTCAAAAGTCTATGTAATTTAAAGTAATGGATATAGAACCAGGAAGTAAATTTTTAAATACATGGTTGAATATCATGTTTTACATGCAAAACTCCATACGATAGTCAAACTTATCCCAGTCACAACTGCTGCTATTGTTATGCTAGCTACCGAGAACCACATGAAACTCACAAATCCCCTTTTCATAACGGTACGTGTTTTGATTGTTACTGAGTGTTACAGAGTTAAAGTACTACAGGGTGTATCAACAATAATCATCTGATTTCAGACCTTCTTGTAATTCTCTTTGGACATTGGCTGCTTTTCCATTCATTTTCAGTCAAGTCCTTATATCTGACTTTTTTTTTATTTATTTTTTTTTACTTGTTTGTTACACCACTTAACACTGTATGAATTATTCAAACACAGAAAAGGATGAACCAGAGTTGCACTTATACATAGGAGGCAACTTGGCAAAGAAGGGAAATCAAATTCTCTTTTTTGTTACTTGTAACCTGTCGCAAAAAAGAGCTAAAAAACAAAAAAACATGGCAAATGCTAGAATGGTGTACAATTTTCTCACAAAAAAAATAGACAAGTGGCAGTGGCAAGCCTAGGAACTGTCTACAGCAAATGAATTACATCTGACAGTCACATCCTTAAGAAACCAGAAAAAAAAAAACACACCAAAAACAAGAGCAAGACCTGAGATGTATCTCTGCCTTTAGTTGATCCATCAACTGTTCACCAAAGCCTCATCAGAAAATTGTCTTAGTGGAAGGGTGGTGAGAGGAGGTGTTTTACTGTTATTTTATCATTGCATCAGAATCATACAACAAGCATTTATTGAAGCGAGTGATATTACATTAAGGTTTGTATTACAGTGATTGTTATAACTAGTATAACTATAATCCTCTATTCACAGGTGTTGGTATAATCATATAATCTTTAAGATAAGATAAGATAAGATAAGATAACCTTTATTAGTCCCACATGTGGGAAATTTGTTTTGTCACAGCAGGAAGTGGACAGTGCAAAAGTTATGAAGCAAAAATTAGAATAAAATAAAATAAGAATAAATACAGTACACAACTGTACAGAATAGAATAAAATAAAATACTATATACAGTAGAATAAAATAGAATAAAATATACAATGAGATAAAAATAGAATACAAATGCTATATACAACTGAGTAAAAAATACAACGATGCCAGGAAGATTATTGCACATGTGTGTGTTTGATCAGTTAAAGTCTTTGTTGTGGAGTCTGACAGCAGTGGGGAGGAAAGACCTGCGAAATCTCTCCGTCCCGCACCGTGGGTGCCGCAGTCTCCCACTGAAGGAGCTGCTCAGTGCTGTCACAGTCTCATGCATGGGGTGGGAGATGTTGTCCAACAGGGATGACAGCTTAGCCACCATTCTCCTGTCACTCACCACCTCCACTGGGTCCAGAGGGCATCCTAGAACAGAGCTGGCCCTTCGGATCAGCCTGTTCAGTCTCTTCCTGTCCCCAGCAGAGATGCTGCCACCCCAGCAGACCACACCGTAAAAGATAAGATTTCATTGCAGGTGTAACCATGATCATCTTTATACATATTGCCGCTTGGTGCTCATTATGGAGTTGTGCTCATGTCAGTAAGGGTTAAAAGCTACAGTCAGCGGGATGTCTGGCTGATCTACTGAGGGAAGTGACGTAGAGCGTAGAAGGCCGCACATGCTTACAAGACACTTACATCATGTTATTTTATGATCCTTTATTTAGTTATATCTTTTGTTAGACTTTTAGTAGTGTGTATTGGCAATAATTACTCATTAGTTCATTTATGGATCATCATTAGTTGTTACTTCATTAGAGAATTTCTTTAGGCTGTCGGCCTTATGTTACAACTTGTATTACAGGTATTGTCATGATTCTATATTAACATTTTCTATTACAGGTGCAGTGATAATCCTTTTGTATATACATGCATTGTATTTTTGTGCTTGCCAATGAGGGGGGGGCTCGATCAACCAGTGGAGGGTCGGAAGCTTTGTTCGGCGCGAGGTCCGAACAATCTATTGTGTTAAGGATCTTGAGCTATAGAAAGAACACGCTTACAAAACACATATACCATGTTATTCATCATTATCCTTTATTCATTTATATTCTTTTATCAAGCTTTGAATAGTGACATTTGATTAGAACATTTATTCAACATATTACATGTATGGTTTCAGTTAGGTTATTGCACACATGCAGAGTTGGCCTCTGTCCTTATAGACAGAGTGAATGCTGAGGTCGAGGCACACGCACAAGCAGTAGTTAAACTCATGTAGAGGGGAGAGTTCAAATATTTAAATAATAGTTTGCAAGGCCTTGTAGCTGTTTGAGTATGCTTGCAGGAGAGACGGCATGTTCCAGGGGATAAGCAGAGTTGGAAGATTACTGGGAAGGATCTGGCCTCGGGAAGAAGAAGATGTTCTTTTAATGTGTTAAAAGTTGTCAACATTGATTGTATTGTACCTACTTTACGCATGAGGGGGCGTTCTAATACCCTGATTTTCATAAAAACTATTGTTGTGTGGTTTTCGGTGAGAGATCTGGTGCTGTCTGCGTACAGTGTCCCATCTCCCACATGTGTGTTCATTAAAATCATCGCTTGACTTGACCCGGCCGGACCAGTGTTGTTATTTTGGTTTTCCTCCTGTATCCATCCCCAATATTTTGAACCCGTGACAGTGGCTTGCATCAAACTGTTATTAAGGAATGAATACAGAGAAGGCTCATACAGCAAAGGGTCACAGGTGCCATATGTTCCCCTCCTCACCACTGAGCCAAACTGGTGCCCATTCAATGGTATTTTTAAAGCAGCAATTTTACTCTGTACTGTTACTAAAGCTTTAATTATTAACTAGCATATTTGGCAGAATTAATGTAAAAAATATAATACAGTAAATAAATTTCTGTGTGAGTTATATTGAATTAGTCCCAGCTCCATCACTGAAGTGTTGTACACTTGATTCAATAATTATATCGAGTTTAAAGTTAATGTCATTAGCTGTAGTTAAAAATTGATATTAGCTGTCCACGGTTTTAGTTATAAGGAGCTATATGTTAGCTATAGCTAACTATTAACCGCTGAGGGTTGAGCCATTCCTAAGTGCACCTACTGTAACTAGTAATATATTTGAACCTAGTTATTTATTTAAGCCAAAACTTATTAATCTAGATTACATCAATAATGATCGGCTCAACAGAAGATAAACTTAACATTTTATTTATTAATGAAAATTTCAAATAAAAACTGCTTCTGGCCTTTATGGATATTTTCTTTTGCAGACATGCTTCTCACTGTAGTGAGTCCAGGGAAATTGCAAAAAGCTAAGTTGTGGATTGATATTAGGTAAAGTGTCAACTAGTAAAAAGGAGCAACAGTTCATAAGAACTGAGCATGTTACACACCAAACGTCCATGCCTATCTATGCAACAGTTTCCCACACAGATTTCCAAAATACACGTCAGCTTTAAGTGACTAAACCTATCTGTTACATCACCCTTTTTCACTTTTACACTGGCACAGCAAATTCTACTCGATTGCCGTTTTACCTATTTGGTTACTCCCTCATTTGCATTTATTAATTTCAGTACTTTCTTTTCACTTCAAAAACTATTGCAAATATAAAGTTGGTCAGTACTCATCCAAGTTTTCTTGCTTTGCCTAAAAAACTTCTTGCCATCTCATCACACATCTACTATTCAATTAGGTTAATTTTACCTCAGTTCTGTAGCTTCCTGCTTTTCTTATTAGGGCGTCCAGGTTGCTAATTACCCATTTGGCTTCCTGCCAAATTCATTTGTGATACTAAATATTCAAGAGCTAACCATTTGGGAAAGCCAAACACCCCGATGTGCTTAGACCACCAACTTTAGAATGGATGGCTATAGTGACTCAGTTTTAGGGCTTTCCAACACATAAATGCTTCTCCCATGAATGATGTACCCACTTTCTCATGGTATTTTCATCACCATCATCACCCTTAACTGGGTTATACATTTTAAGCTCCTAAGGAATATGTAAACTATGATTTAACCGTTTAAAACATACAAAGTTAAGATTTGGAAAAAAAAAGAAAACTTTTGCATTAAAAAGTTCTTAACACTTTTTATATGCCAGCGATTTTCTGCTTATAATGAGCCACACTAGAGAAGGAGTGAACTCTTTCAGGAGAAGTAGCTGTTGCCTGAGTCAATTTGAGATTTTATGTAAATGTAAGTAGTGAAAGTGGGAATGTTCAAGGATCTGTCTGTGGCAGTTTGTAGTCCACAACTTTATTGTTTCAGTCATTTTGACAAAGCGTCCAGAAATGGGCTCAAAGACTGAAGATGTGGTCACATGCTGCCACAAACAGAAAGGCAGAGCCTTAAACTGTCAAGGCTCTCTTCAAGGCTCTGTCTGTTGCAGTCTACACCGCAAAACTTCACTGTTTTACTACAGTTTGACAGCACATTCCTGTGAGGAGCACAAATCAGAACACTTCAATATCAACCCACACACGTACTGCTAGAGATGCACATACAACACATTTTCTGTGTGTTTGTGTATCTCTTGATGAAAAGAAGTGGCAGGATTTTGGAGAGTGTAAACAGAAAGT